>NW_025944103.1:0-69767 GCF_000764305.2 Hyalella azteca | reverse complement strand
GTGAAGTTTCAGAAAGATCCGTTAGTAAATGTGAAAGTTTTTCTGGAGGGCAGACGCCCCTCTTAATTGAATCAAATTGACATGCTTGTTGTCCGGTCCTGCCGTTTATATTTTTAATTAATTATGATTTTCATGCGATACTCGTTATCGCGAGAAAACAGGATTCTCATGCTCAATATTAATAATTAATACGAATAAAATGGAACACGAACGAGAATATGTACAACGTTTCCGATGCAGGCAGTACTAAATTAAAGATTCCTATCAATGAAGTATACCTATCACTTTTTCAAATGACCTTCCAGCAAATCCTTGCATGACATTATTAAAAATAAACGAAAACGATTCAAGTTCCAAAAAGACCGCACAGATTTTGAATTGGCCTCCACAAATTTATTTTTTGTCGGAAGTTCCTGTAAACAATTTGCCGATTGCTGAAAATATATCCATTTTGCGGTCGTTGGCACTGCCGCCATGACACTCGATCATATGATCTTGCTGGTGCAGGTAGACTTTCTAGTAGACTTTCTCTCGAGATCATATGCCCGCTTTCCCGGCGCCGATTGTGAGGCAAAGCTTGCAACTCTACACTTTCTCTCATTGCATTGAATGATCAGAGTTTCTATAAGGCTTATAAAACTTCTAGTAAAGACAATTAAAAGCCTTTTCAAAAAGTCTCTATTTAAATATTTAACTGAATGGTAGTATTACGGGAAATGATTGGGCTTACTTTGTATTTACTTCATTACCGGTATTTGAAATTATTTCATGCAAGAATGTTTATTTGTTAACTCAGAATCCTAATTATTTTAATATAAGTATATAGGAATAAGAAAAATAATAATTACACAATTATCTTATATCAAACTAATAGGTACAAGCAAGCGCAATGCTGATTTTGGAAATGATTTTGGTTCAATTTTTTCAGTCATAATACTTCCATTAGGGAGTTTAACATGTATAAAATGATCAGCACCTATGGAGTGAAATTTCGGTTTCAGCTACCTAGTATGAAGCTGTGGCGTTGATGGAATGAACAAAGAGATTTCATCAGGTGAACATGGTCGCTTTGGAGACTGTATTTGACGAGCCGGGAAGCTTATTTACTGTCTGCCCGACGTAGAAGACGGCATTCGATCACTGCTCTTTAGCGGGGTCGGTTTAGGTTTTCTACAGTAGTAATTTTCGTCATAGAACTCGTTTATAATGTGGAAAATATTTATAAACAACTTGAGCGGTGCCTTCGAGCAACATTTACAGTAGGGGAATACAACAGTACAGTGGGAAATTTCGATTGAAAACCTACGGCAGAAAAGTAAGAGATGTTATACCAGACACGGTCGTAAATGCGGTTTGTTAGTGAAGGAAATTTAAAAAACTCTAAGTTTACAAATGCTAGAGGTAAGAGTTATAGTAAACACTTGAAAGGCACTCAATCTATACTATGTCATATTTGAATTCATTAGTATCTCACTGAAGTACAATGTTTTACCTTGCGATTTTAAATCTGACTTTTATGAGCATGATGCCCCACCAAATCCTTAACCAAGTTTATTTAAAAAACATTATTCCCAATTTGACTGTACAAATGCTAAACTTATGATTCATGATCAATTGATCATTTTCATAATTATTGGCCTTAACTGATATCCAGTAAATCAAAGGTAATTCGCCTATAAATACTTACAAACATTATTCAGAAGATTTTACATTTTTCAATATCGTAGATTAATTCTGATCCCACGCGTACAATTCATTCAGAATATTACATCGTCTATAGTCAAAATAATCCCGAAAGTGTTTTAATTTATGTACGTTAAATATTTCCAGCAATTAATAGTATCGAGCGCATATACTAAATCTGATTGCTGAATTTGTCGAGGTTTAGAAAAATATGTATTAGATTTCTTACAATCTAATCCTTCTTTCAGTTCTTCATAGTTCGTGCGTCGCTCCAAAAGTTTGCAAAAAAAATCCTTTCATGTTGTTATACTTGTAGTTCGTGCGTGGCTACAAATCCCTGATACTCGATGTCGTCACAAGCCATCTGGTGGATGCTAGCCGTCATGGCGGTGGCTCTCATATCATGTGTCTCTCCTGCCGCTCTATCCGTCCAAAACTTCGGTGAGCTTGCAAATTAATTAATGTATCACTTCTAGACGATATTTTCTAGGAATTTTACTGGAAGTTACGGATCTTTAGTTCACAGCAGAATTTTTTAAATACAAAACTTTAATGAAATTACAAAATATTGATGAAATCGCAAATATCCTGTAAACAATTAAAAGTAAAAAATATTATTGGAGTAATGATGTTAATGATTTCTTTTATAATAAAATATCACCTATTATTATTTTTATACTGAGAAGAGACTCCCGAAAGAGGGAGAACTAAGATACCCTAATTTATAAAGAAGATTGGAAATATATGTATATTTTTTCAGAAAGCCCATTCCTGCGAAAGCAGTGACCAATGTTAAAAATCAAATGATTTTGAAAATTATTGATTTTCTGTTCCAAATGTTACTGATAGAATAAAATTTACCATACATATTTCTCAATTGCCGTGCACAGGAGAAATGGACGTCGATTTAGACGTAGAGAGCGAGCGTGCTCAGTTCAACAGCACGTGCAAGTGCGGCAAAAAGTTCACGCGCATCGTCGGCGGCACCGAAACTCAGGTCAACGCGTATCCTTGGCAAGCAGCGCTCTTCGACAAGGATACTAACAGCTTTGTATGTGGCGGGTCGCTCATTACCAATCAGCACATCCTCACAGCTGCACACTGCTTCGCTCCTGAGGTGAGAACATAGTTGTAAAAGATCTTATTGGACGACATAAAATCCTACAGTTTAGAATAATTGTATCAGCGTCCATAACAGGGACATGTCTTTCCCATCTCGATAATTGTAATATTTCTGACTTGTTTCACGAAGGTAGAAAACAGGTGCTAGGACCAGGTCTATCTCTGTCTCTTATACACATCTAGATGTGTATAAGAGACAGATATTATATTATATTATATTATATTATATTATATTATATTATATTATATTATATTATATTATATTATATTATATTATATTATATTACATTATATTATATTATATTATATTATTTTTTATTATATTATATTACATTATATTATATTATTTTTCAAGGAGTGATATAGTATAACAAATATTTGATCTGCTAATGCAGTTCAACTTACGAACCTATTCTTTTCAACGTCGTGGACGAAATTATTTTCACGAAGACAAGTTCACATATTTTTTTATTTTATTTCTACCACAATAGAAAGACTCCGAATTCAGTCGGACTTGAAGTTAACTCATAATTTCATTTAATAGTGTCCTCAAAATTGAGCATCAATTAACCACAGATTGGAATTGTGAGCTTCGGGAAAGGCTGCGGTGAGGCAAACTACCCCGGAGTCTACACGCGAGTCAACAAATTCTTGTATTGGATTGAGAGGCACACGACGGAGGGAGTTTACTGCTCAGGTTTTACATTCCCTTAAATGCGGACGACCGATCTCTCAACGACACAATGCTCAACATGACTCCAACTAAAGAGAGAATTCATAACAACGCCTTTTCGATTTTGCAAAGAATAATTGATGTAATATTTCATAGAAATTTTTATTTAAGAGCTAGACATTCCACGACAATTTATATTTAACGGATAATTTTATTCGATTTCATCATTTTTATGACATCTGCACCGGCAGGAAGAGAAGTAAATTCTTTCTTTGTTTTATAGGAATGAGATGGAATCAAGATTTTTCTTTTGCGCTGGAGACAATTTTCCAGAGTGCTGTATAAATTGAAAATTATAGCAAGTTATTTACATGAGTAAAACCACGTGCTTTTTTAGTATTCTGAAAAAAAATGAATAAAATATTTTAATAAAAACATACAATATAGGGAGCTTACGTAATGAACTAAGTAAAGAAAATGGTAGGATCTAAAATAAAAATATTTATAAATTAACTATGACCTGATTGATATATTTTTGTACTATTTCTCGATATCGCCAGATTTAAGAAAAAATATTGCCAATTACTGAATTAAGGTACAACTTCAGACGCACTTAACTATTTATTGAACTAAAAATCTTTCATGCAAGCTGAAACACATAATTGATCCTAAAAATGTGTTTGCTCTTTTCTCTTATTGCAGAGAATTTATTTATTTGCTGTTGTCTCTTATTATTATTTTTCTCTCTAGAAAATCAATAATTTTTTAAATCATTTCATTTTTCAACAAATGTCACTGCTTGCGTACGAAATGGCTTCAAAAAAGTACTTTTATCTTCATTATGAATTATGGTATCTTAGTTCTTCCCCTTTCGGGAGTCTCTACTCAGTATAAAATAATAGTTGGTGATATCTTATGATAGTATTATAAAAGAAATCATTAATATTATAACTCAATTATCTTTTTAGCGCATTTTTTCATTTATGGAAAAAATGCACTATTGTGCTCGCCATGTCCGTCCGTCCGTCTGTCTGTCTATCCGTCCGTCTGTCCGTGACCTCAAGTTTTTGTCGACGAGAAAATGCGCTCTCTGTCACTCACTGCAGTGAGTACTGAGTTATATTTTTTATCTATTGTTTCTCTATAGGTTATAGGCATTTTTATCAATATTTTGTCGTTTCATTAAAGTGTTGGATAAAAAAAATCCTGCTGTTGGATAAAAAACTAAAGATCCGTAACTTCCAGTAAAATTCCTAGAAAATATCGTCTATAACTATAAGTGATACATTAATTAATTTGCAAGCTCACCGAAGTTTTGGACGGATAGAGCGGCAGGAGAGACATATGATATGAGAGCCACCGCCATGACGGCTAGCATCCACCAGATGGCTTGTGACGACATCGAGTATCAAGGATTTGTAGCCACGCACGAACTATAACAACAGGAAAGAAGGATTAGATTGTGAGAAAGCTAATACATATTTTTTGCATACATTTTGTAGCAACGCACGAACTATGACGAAGTGAAAGAAGGATTAGACCGTGAGAAATCTAATACATATTTTTCTAAATCGCGACATTTTCAGCAACCAGATTTAAGATATTCGCTCGATACTATTATTTGCTGAAAATTTTTAACGTACATAAATTAAAACAATTTCAGAAATTTTTTAAGCATAGACTATGTAATATTCTAAANTCTCTTATACACATCTAGATGTGTATAAGAGACAGATATAATATAATATAATATAATATAATATAATATAATATTGCTTGTGTCACCTAGGTTTGTCCAGTACTCATTCATGGACCTCTACAATTAAAAGGCATGCAATAAAAACGACTTGTTTTTCTATGTATTCCTACCCGTATTTCCACAGTCTTCAATCCGCAGTCTTTCAAAAAGAAAACAGCAATGAAAAAGTATCAAAAAGTAACAGACAAATGAACCTCAGTCAAAGCGTAAATAAACGTTTCTCTCGAATAAAGTAATCAAATCATAAAGAATTTAACAAAATATATAACAATGGTGATTAAAATAATCACATGATTTAAAATACGGGAACAAACCTTAAACCTTTAACTCAGACATTAAATTAATGATCGCAAAGAAATGATAAATAATAATGATAAATAAAAGCTTAAATAAGAAACATAATATGGATACATGAATTTAAACCTTGTGTTCCCTTATATGCTCATATCACCAATGAAACCCTTGCTATAACTTCGGACTCAAACTTTGGAGGCATTCTGAAAAATACATTAATAAAAAAATAAAGGCAAGAATTTATTTAAAACCTAAAAAAGGATATAACGCAAAACATAACACAAACAAATATTAGACAAATGTAATTATTATCCATAATTACGAAAGAAAAATCGCCTGTAAATCGACACCTAATTATCACAAAAAACCTCAGATTAAGCGCCAACACGTACAACCGTGGTATATATTTGTATAGGTCAATAAACAATTCATAAAAACTGAGCATGTCACAACGGGGGGCACGTCAGAGGTGCATTAAATCCCCGAACAAAAAATTAATTGTATTCTTTTTGCAATCCATTACTGTGTACATTCGAACAATGTAGTTTTTAAAATGAGAAGTTACGTATTTTTAAAAGAATATCGCTCATGAGAGTCACATCGGTTCCTCTATTATCAAATGTTTTAAAACTCATTTATTCATCATAATTTTTCACTTTCACTAGGTAATCAAAGGAAAAAAAGGAATTTTGTTTTATTCTCTTAAGGGAAAGTAAAACCTGAGCAGTAAACTCCCTCCGTCGTGTGCCTCTCAATCCAACGCAAGTATTTATTTACTCGCGTAAAGCCTGCCGGCAAGACTTTGTCGCCACATCCCTTATGTCCGAAGCTCGTAATCCCGATCTGTGACAAAATCAAAACCAATTCGGAATCTTTATAAATATATTACATTTAGTAAATAAATTGGGCCATTTTCGTTGCAAAAAATATGTGCAGATATTGGCATCGTGAACACAGTCAATTTTATGGGAAAGTAACTCAGGTGTAGGGGAAACCTGCCTTATTACCTTACTATCAAGTAAGGTAATAAGGTACACATACGGGCTTTAAGACTCAATCTTTATATACGTTGTGGCTCAATAAAAGTACGAAAAAATAATATATCATCTCACTATTGTTTTAATGAAACCTTATTTTTATGCTACTCGATTGACTAGCTGTTGCTTAATTCTCCTGACTTATCTCTAATTTTGAGGGATGTTTGACGCCGGTATATTTTATAAGCCTGATTAATATTGACAAGTTTTCGTACTTGGTCATAATTTTGTTCTTGATCAAGGTATATGAGAGGACCGCCGGAGTCGCCGTGGCAGGTGCCTTGACCGTCTAATCCTGCAGCGCACAACATCTTGCGCGTGATCCGGATAGGCTCGAAGGCGGTCCGGTTCAAGCAATCTTTGCGGCTGAACACCTACATAAATAATTCAAAGATTAGCCAGTCACAAGATCATTTTAATGGTATAAATAAAACTTTCAATATAAGTTCTCAAAGTCACTTGTTGTAAGGATAATTAGCGTATCGCTAGCATTGGATTCAGTGCTTCTTTAAAACACCTTAACAGATACTTGATAACTTAACTGGAATTTGAGTGTTAGAACTAGAATTGATTTATCATAAAACATTCTTACTCTCATTTATTTCCTAAATATTTATTACTCAAACGATTCATTTCTTAATCATGTCTTACTCAAAGGATTTTAAGCAAATGTTCGATATTTCAAGTTTTTTTTCCGAAAATGTACAATATTATGAGATAAATTCATATATCGGTGTTGTAATTAGTTGTAAATTCTACTTCTAGGACGGATATCACTCACCAAATTCAACGCACCCTTGCCCGAAAATATCTAAAATGCCTTGGCATCAACTCCAGTGGAATGGAGATACATAGGACTACTGATGCACCGATATATTTAAATTTTTAGGCTCTAAATTAAACTTCAACGTTGTTAGACTTGATTAACATACCCTAGTCTACGCCCTCAATCATTATTTTTACCAATAATACACGTACAGAGACTTTAACTTCCTGTAAAGTGTTGGTGGTATCGCCACCGGTCGACGTTGCACCCCATCCTGTGGCAATAGCTTCTTCGTTTCCGTATTTTAGCTTAGCTGAAGACGGCAAACACACGGGCAACAGCCGTGAGCTGATCTGTTAACACGAATTAGACATAAGATTGTTGGATGTAAATAACTTATATCCGAGTTAGCAAGTAATGTTCTAGCTTCGAATATGTAAAACAAAATGAATTTAAGTTAAGTCATGTGTATATTCAATAATCTCTTAGAAACAATAATAAACCTGCCAATTTGAGCTACTAATATACAGGTCATAGAACAACCCAAAGGTTTAAAATCGACTCACTGGTACGGTTTTGTTGAGATGTATTATGGCAATATCATTTTGAATGGTGGGCCGGTCGTAGTGCTTGTGTATGTGAATTGTCTTCGCGTATCTTTCAACCAAATTTGTTTCCGATGGATTGGAGAGATCGTGATCTCTTAAGTGCACCACCATATTCTCTGCTGTTAGAGGCGTCTGCACAAACATCATATAATCGTAAAATGAACTATGTATATTTTTTATTTGTATTAACTTTGTTACATCTTAGTCGATCTCAATTTTTCACACGATCTCGTTTTTCATTTCTCATACTTGGATTTAATTTTCAGTTTTTGTTTTTTACATGCTTTTGCCATGCTTTTTCTATGACTAACAATGTACTCTTACTGATGTTTCCTTTACCTTATGATTTCTATTTCTTATGTCCCATTTCCGTATTACCTCTTCAAGAACCAAAATTACCAACCAATATTGGAAGCCTCTAATATAAGCATGGGAGTAATATTCCCCTTTATTTTTATATAATCAAATCTTTATTTGTCAATCCTCGGGATATGCTCGCATTACCATTTTCGTCGAAATGGTTGGCTAAAATATGAAACCTGCAAAAATAAACTGCTATTATATGAAACCAGAATCGAACCCGGGGGCCATAGTAGTGATCTGAAAATTTTCTGTGACGCTGTAACGTGATTTTCTTCACGTTACGTGTCAATGACGTGTGGAACAGCGAATCAGACTCACTGATCGTTGAGGCCTTTTGCAAGCAGTATTTTCAGACCCCGGTAAAATTTTTTGCTAGACGAATGGTTTCTTCAACCAAAGAACTGTTCAGCTCTGGGCATATGTCTGCATGCTTGAGCTTATTGCTCAAGCAGAAGATAGCTTATGAACTATTTACTTTACAAGGAGCCTCTCTGTGAGCAACATATTTGATTTGGGATTTCCACAACTATCGTTTATTTCGCTATTTATTTGATTGTCTCTCCAGGAATTTAGAGTGCAGTTGATAACTTAGTTGCTTGTAAAGAACTACATGTGAAAGTCAATACCAACTGTCATTGCAGCAGCCGACGATGGATGCAGAAAGATCCTCACTTGCTATGAACTGTGAACAACTGAAAGCTGCAACCAAGTTAGTGCCGTATCTAGATTTTGTTAAGATTAACATGCGCTGCTCCGTTCTATTGTGTGATCTTTCGTCAATAAACGCAGAAATTCAAGGCCCTTGCAGAACTGTTTTCTCAATAGAAATTTAATGTGACGAAAGTTACATGACATGAAACGGCAAATAATTCAACGATTATTTTAAACACAACGTTGTTCATTCAGTAGGATACATGGATTTAATAGGAGAAATTGGCTTGACTTGCATTACCTCGAATCAGGGATACCTTTTGATGTATCGATTGAATTTTTTTTATTTGCGATTATTACCCTCATTCCTAACCACGCCATGTCATAATAGTTACTAGCTGTAAACGTCTTTGCATGAAATTGAGCCTCTGGTAGACTGCTCTGATCTTAGAACTGAGCGAGTAGTGCAATATAGACTGCATATATATATATTGTACAGTGATTGAAATGCATTTTTTTGAATGAAAGCATTTTTCATATTCGGCCGTGTCTGTCCCGAACGTATCAGGTACCAAATACGCGCGCCCCACGATCGCCCCAAGCTCGACGAGTAATTTCACAAGATTCCATTTCGGCGCTTATTTCGCTACGGCAACCGGAACCTAAAGCGGACATATAGAGCTTCTAATTTACCCTGCCATAAGAACTTGGGGCGTCCGTGTGCCAGCGGCTGACAGGTCTTCGAATTTCGATAGGGCAGTAGCTTCTAAGCATCGAATTCAGCTCAAGATAGACCTGGTCCTAGCACCTGTTTTCTACCTTCGTGAAACAAGTCAGAAATATTACAATTATCGAGATGGGAAAGACATGTCCCTGTTATGGACGCTGGCACAATTATTCTAAACTGTAGGATTTTATGTCGTCCAATAAGATCTTTTACAACTATGTTCTCACCTCAGGAGCGAAGCAGTGTGCAGCTGTGAGGATGTGCTGATTGGTAATGAGCGACCCGCCACATACAATGCTGTTAATATCCTTGTGGAAGAGCGCTGCTTGCCAAGGATATGCGTTGACCTGAGTTTCGGTACCGCCGACGATGCGCGTGAACTTTTTGCCGCACTTGCACGTGCTGTTGAACTGAGCACGTTCGCTCTCTACGTCTAAATCGACGTCCATTTCTCCTGTGCACGGCAATTGAGAAATATGTATGGTCAATTTTTATTCTATCAGTAAAATTTGGAAAAGAAAATCAATAATTTTTTAAATCATTTCATTTTTCAACAAATGTCACTGGTGCAAATGTCAACACTGGTTCCAACTGGTTTTCAACCAATGTCACAACAAATGCTCTAAAAAAAAGCACTTTTATTTTCGTTATGAATTAGGGTATCTTAGTTCTTCCTCTTTCGGGAGTCTCTACTCGGTGTAAAAATACTAATTGATGGTATCTTATGATAGTATTATAAAATAAATCATTAAGATTATAACTCAAATATCTTTTTATCTATTGCTTCTCTATAGGTTATATGCATTTTTATCAATATTTTGTCGTTTCATTGAAGTGTTGGATAAAAAATCCTGCTGTGAACTAAAGATCCGTAACTTCCAGTAAAATTCCTAGAAAAAATCGTCTATAAGTGATACATTAATTAATTTGCAAGCTCACCGAAGTTTTGGACGGATAGAGCGGCAGGAGAGACACATGATAAGAGAGCCACTGCCGTGACGGCTAGCATCCACCAGATGGCTTGTGACGACATCGAGTATCAAGGATTTGTAGCCACGCACGAACTACAAGTATAACAACATAAAAGAAAGATTAGATTGTGAGAAAGCTAATACATATTTTTTGCAAACTTTTGGAGCGACGCACGAACTATAACGTACTGAAATAAGGATTAGATTGTGAGAAATCTATTACATATTTTTATAAACCTCGACAAATTCAGCAAATATATTTAGTATATGAGCTCGATACTATTAATTGCTGGAAATATTTAACGTACATAAATTAAAACATTTTCAGAATTTTTTAAGCATAGACTATGTAATACTCTAAATAAACTGTAAACGTGGGATCAGAATTAATCTACGATATTGAAAGATGTATGATATTGAAAGATGATCTGCTTCTGAATATCTTCCGATTAACTGGATATCAAGCTTAAGTCAATAATTAAGATTATGAGCATGAATTATATGTATAGTATTTGTATGGTCACATTGGGAATAACGTTTTTTATATAAACTTGGTTATGGATTTGGTGGGGCAACATGCTCATAAAAGTCAGATTTAAAATCGCAAGATAAAACATTGTTCTTCAAGATGCACTTTGTGAGATAATAATGAATTCAAATATAATATAGTATAGATTGATTGCTTTTCAAATGTTTTACTATAACTCCTGCCTTTAGCCTGTGCAAACTTATTAAGAGTACTTAGAAACTTCCTTCACTAGAAGACCGCATTTACATGTGTATCTGTTATAACATCTCTAACTTTTCTGTCGTAGGTTTTCAATTAAAACTATATTTCAATTGAACCAATAAATATTTCCACATTATAAACGAGTTCTATGACGAAAGTTACTACTGTAGAAAACCTAAACCAACCCTGCTAAAGAGCAGCGCTCGAATGCCGCCTTCTACGTCGGGCAGGCCGTATAAAATAAGCTTCCCTGCTCGTCAAATGCAGTCGCCAAAGCGACCGTGTTCACCTGAAGAAATCTCTTTGTTTATTCCATCAACGTCACAGCTTCATACAAGGTAAATGAAACCGAAATTTCACTCCTTATGTGCTGATCATTTTATACAAGTTGAACTGACTATTGTGACTGAAAGAATTTAATCAAATTCATTTCTGCATTGCGCCTGCTAGTACCTATTAGTTTGATTTAAGATAATTGTGTAATTTTTATTTTTCTTATTCCTACTTATATTAAAATAATTAGGATTCTGAGTTGACAAATAAACTATCTTGCATGAAATAATTTCAAATACCGGTAATGAAGTAAATACAGAGTAAGCCCAATCATTTCCCGTAATACTACATTCAGTTAAATATTTAAATAGAGACTAAGGCAAAAAATATTTTAATTGTCTTTACTAAAAGGTTTGAAAAGCCTTATAGAAACTCAATGTTTATTCAATGCAATGAGAGAAAGTGTCGAGTTGCAAGCTCTGCCTCGCAATCGGCGCCGGGAAAGCGGGCATATGATCTCGAGAGAAAGTCTACTAGAAAGTCTACCTGCCACAGCAAGATCATATGCTCGAGTGTCATGGCGGCAGAGCTAACGACCGCAAACTGTAGAATTTTCAGCAATCGCAAAGAACTTGCGATTGTTGAAAAGAAAGATTGCGACAATAAGAGAACAAATTAGCGGAGGATAATTTGAAATATGTGCGGCCTTTTTGGAACTTGAATCGTCTTCGTTTACGTTGAATGCTGCCTTGCAAGGGTTCCCAGGAAGAACATTTTAAAAAGTGATATAGTATACTTATTTGATAGGAATCTTCATTTCACTACTGACTGCATCGGAAATGTTGTACATATTGTCGTTCGTGTTCCGTTTTATTCGTATTAATTATTAATATTGAGCATGAGAATCATGTTTTCTCGTGATAACGAGTATCGCATGAAAATCATAATTATGTAATAATATAAACAACAGGAATTTGGACAACAAGCATGTCCTATTGATTCAACTAATGCAAAATTCAATTAATTAATTTATTTCGAATGACACGTTCATTTGCAATTTTGCTTTTCGTTTGTGAAATTGCATAGATTTTTGCAAAAGCTTTACTAAATCTGGGGAAGACAAATAATCATTGGTCCAATAATGCTGTTCTACAGTTAAAATATGCATTTAAGATGCTTAGAGTAATTGAATAAGGATAAATCAGAGTTCTAGATCTATAATTTTAATTAATACAATCCATAATAATAATTAAGACAAATAAATATCATTACAAGCACTGATTATAATTAAAAATAATAATTACAATTAAACCAATTTTCAATACGAACGATATTGAAAATGTGGTCATTTTAGGACAAGTTTGTCCTAGCAGAAATATGATTTTTTTTACGAAAGATAAAAAACTAACTTTATATCCGTAATTCTGTACAGGTAAACGATCATTAAAATTAAATGAAAACATTTTCCTCTGTGTTCCGTGTGGGGAATTTCTGATAAAACACGTCCGGCGATTTAAGCGAGGATGGTCTGTCCGGCCCACAGCTGTCCGGGTCTGTCCGGTCCACAGCTGTCCGGGTCTGTCCGGCCCATAGCTGTCCGGATCTGTCCGGTCCACAGCTGTCCGGGTCTGTCAGGCCGACAGCTGTCCGGGTCTGTCCGGTCCACAGCTGTCCGGGTCTGTCAGGCCCACAGCTGTCCGGGTCTGTCCGGTCCATAACTGTCCGGGTCTGTCCGGCCCACAGCTGTCCGGGTCTGTCAGGCCGACAGCTGTCCGGGTCTGTCCGGCCCACAAGGGGCCAACCTTGTGATAGTCGAGCTATGAACGCACATATCACACCGATGCACCGATGCTGTCTGTATGATTCAAATGAAGTTTGGCGAAAATATGTTGAAATTAATCAAAGACCTGATATTTTAAAAATTCATGAATACATACATCATATTATAACGGATAACTTGATCATGCGATTATATAGCTGATAAAGTTTTCTTATATATGATGAGTTATTCAGCCTAAAATATTAATCAATATATCAACGCTTCAAGATTCAGTCAATATTTGTAATTGAGTAAGTCATAACTGAATGTAATCATAAAATGTTATCTTTCTCATAAGTACTCTGCATTGATCTACCTTCTTAAGATGAGTATTGACGGCAAAAACTTTTGTAGGCCTTGACACGGAAATTGGAGCTAGAAGCTATAATGAATGACTGTTGAAAAGAAGAGACTGAGCCAACTTTTAAATTGAGCAGAAATAATCTATTATTATGTTCAGAATACATATTGAAAAGCTCGTGTATTTTTAACCGCTCACACTGTCAGATTTACCAGTAATAAGATGTCATCAGTTCATCACAGAGAAGAAGCGATCTCATTTATGCCTGAAGTAGGTCAACAATTCATTTTATCTCATGCCAATTCATATACTCTCTCTGAGCCGAATCCCCAACCGATTGGAAGTCCGTTTTCTATTTAATATAATATTTAATTGTTCCCCTAGATCACGATTAATATTAAATTTTAACGATTTCCCGTAGATTTTAGAGCTGTCAAAGTCGATCCCGAGTCAATGCTTGGTTGCGTATACGCTCGTTGACCCAGAGCACGTCGCTGCAGCACCAGCCTCCCCACTCGGGCTCATCTATCCAGCGTTGCAAGTTGTTGACCGTAGCGCGCACCCTCCGGAACCCTACGTCCTCCAGCTCACTTAGGATCTCGTACGCGAGTTGTCAATAATGACAACGTATGTAAAAGTAATCACCTGAATGCTTGCATTGTTCTAACCGATGTTAAAGTGCACGTTCATGAAATTATGCCCAACCCACAAAAATTCATGTAAATAAGGCGAACGGGATTCGATTTTTTTTTTTCGAAAGATTATTTGAGTTCCGTAATACCGTAACTGTGGTGATTTTTGTGGCATTCGGTGGTCCATCTCGAATTTGAAGTTAATTTCTGGCCACTTGCAAATAAATGATTAGAAAATAATGTAGGAAGTCGTGGGAAAAGCGATTCAAGTCTTTCCATAAATTAGGAATTTACTGTAAAGGCATCGTTTTTATGGATTCCTAGCTAGGATGAAGGAATCCTAGTCCTAGGAGATAAAGATTTTTAGAGCAACTTGCAGAAGAATTCATGACAACCTCAGAAAGACCCACAGTTAAATCCTTGGATATTACCTTAACGATAATTTCTTTAATCTGGGTTCAGAACCGATTACCAGAAGCCATATCAATTTAAAATAAGGAAAACGGAGAGCCAAGAGACAGCACTTCTTGGATTGTGTTATCGATCGGTGAAACGGACGGCCAGCGAGGCACCGACAAGGTATACTCTCAATGATGCATGGTTTTATGTATGATGCATGGCTATATGTACAGTATGGAGGAGCTTTCCATCAGCCAAATAATAAAGTCTACTAAAATTATATTTCCCAATAGACATTAATATTTCTGCGTAGTGCTGGCCACACTCCTCGTTTAAGCAGGTTGTAAGTCAAGTACTAGTTGGTAAGAATCGGCGATACGTTAGCTCTGATCAGCCTAATCATCTGCGCCGATTAATGCTATGCTAAATCCCATGTATAACTATACTCGTTAGTTTTGCCCAACCAATAACATTGTTCTTCTTGTAAAATTTTTACAGAACTTATGGAAACAAGTTTCAATTGATAACGGAGGCCGGATGTTGGATGTTAGTTTACGAGCCAATGACATCGATTGCCATACCTTTCATATCTTCATTTTTAAGCTTGATATAATCCAGAATGGTCTGAAAACCGTGCAAAAAGTTCAAGTTTGAAGGTTTCGAAGTCAAAAAATAAAGTTTCCGAAGCGTGCAGGGCTTGGAAAAAATTACGGTTAATTTTGTCTTGTCGAATCCATGTAACTTGTTAGCACAAACCTTGTTGCGCTGGATATACAGTTCAGATGACTCCCACTCCCTCCAGAAGTTGTGGATCTCCATGTGTAGTTGCCACACGTTCTCCAGTAAGCCCGAGTCAAATATGTTAGGTAAAACCTATGGATGACATACAAACAATTCGACATAACAACGCTTATGAATTTCCTTGGTGTATTTTTTGGCCTCCTAGCCTGACAGCTTTGGGAGCGAACTCATGAATTGCAAGGTTGAATAATCGTTACATCATATCTTGTGTGTACAGTATATATTCCATCAGAAAAAGTAGTGCAGCAACTTGTGGCAGCTATTGAATTCGGCACGTAATGAATTTTGCGTAAGTTTGGCTTTTGTGAATTTTATTACCTAAATTTAAATTTTCACGATACAAAATATTCACTGTTTACTTCTTACAAGTTGCACTAACATGATATTCTTGTTCCTCGATGTCGATCTTGAGGTAGTGCACCTGGGCGCCGACGTGACCGTTGGCCGCGAGGGCGTCTTTGTACGTCACCAACGTCCGGCCGTCGTCGTCGACGTGGCTGACGTTGGCGATGCCCCACGGCCGGTGGACGTGGCGAGGCCCGAAGAAATCCTGTGGCCGAAATCTTACAATTCATTTCCATATCTCAAATCTATTCATTGATCTGCTTCTATTGTTTCACTGAGAACCGTATGCCTATAATAATTTCAAAATACATTTTCTGTGTGAGATGATGGCCATTTTCAAGACCTGAATTTTTAATTAAACCAGTTTTGGCCCTCACTTACATTGAAACATATATGTAAAAAGTTATTAAAATTAGTATTCCTGACGTGGGTATGGTTGACAGTGTGGTCGTGCAGGAAGACCTGACAGCCCCAGAGGTCGGACATGATCTTCTCAAATGTGATGTCGTTGCCGACACCAAACGAGTAAATCAGGCACGAGTTGTAGGCGGGTGTGTACCACGGGTCCAAACATACCTGGTGAACAAGTAATTACTGATGAACAAGTTTCAATATGAATATTACGACGATTGTTTGCTTGAGAATAACCTTTGTAAACATCAACGGCCACTCATGGTTGGCATATACCACGGTTCCAAACACACCTGTGTACTAGTAATTTGTTAAAGGTTAAAAACAGATGTGTATTTCACAAATAGAACCCCATTTAGTAAACCAATATATTTATTAACAGTTTTACCTGTTTTAGCACTAGAAATTGAGGCTCGGACAAATTTACGGCCTCACTCGCAGCCGGTCTCACGGCCAATCTCCAAATTCAGTGACCGAGGAATATTCCCCAAACTAATGAACGTAGCTCGATAAAACTTGGAACACGATTCATTAGAAACAAACGGTGATCTTTAGCTTGTGAAAAAAAAATTTAAATTTCACCTTCATTCGGGATTTAAATGGCAATATGGGCCGAAATTCACAGTGATCAAAGAATTTCTTCCAAACTACTGAACAGATTCCAACGAAATTTTGAATATAAATTCCTAACCACCAAACGGTGATTTTTAGCTCGTGAAAATTTATTAGAGTCGGAGTTCTGCATGTGTTGTTTTGTACACAACACATGCACACATATGTACACAACACATGTTCTGCATGTGACTTCGATTCAAACTTCTGACTTCGATTCACGGACTGCCGCCCCCCTATTGCCCCTTTTGCCTCACCGCCCCCCCCAGGGGGGCGATATCGCCAACTTTGGGAACCACTGCGCTAAATCGATAAACCGCCGAAATTTTTAGCTGAATTTGCCGCTAACCACTAACTTTAGGTATATAAATTTTGCTTTGGCTTAAATTGGGGGGGGGGTACATAAATAATTAAATGAACAAATGAAATTAAGCTGTAGTTGATCTTCAATATACAGTTTATCAAACGAATAAGAAATATGAAGTAACAAAAGCACACAGGTAGAAGCAGGGTTACACACTGCTTTTACTCTGGCTTGCCCTTCATCTCCTCGAGGTGATTATACAATCGAGTTCATCAAGGGTAGTTACCCTTGATGAACATCAGCCTCTCAATAATGTAAATAATTAACTATTATTTGCATTATTATTATTACTCAATTGACCCTCAAGATGTCCTTGCCTATGGAAAGCAGGCGCACAACTGCAGCATTGGATGAGATGGCTGCGTTGTACATAACGAACAGGTCCATCAACACCTGCTCACTCAAGAATGCAACGTCAGTCAAGACCTCTTTCGAGCTGGCCTCCAGCCATGTCTTCACTAAGTTCTGTGTCTTGGACTTCAGTGACCTGCGACTCATGCGGTGATGCTGCTGAAGAAGTCATCTTCTCCATCCTTGTCATTGCTGGTGATGCTGCTGCCCTCCAAGGGTCTCCCTCAGGTTTAATTGAACTGAGTTCAAACATATTAAGAAGTATTTCAACTATTGCAACAAACAATAAAGTTGAAATTCATTCCGAAATTTCCACCAGATTTTTAGAAAAAATAGTTGTTTGATGTGACGCAGTTTTTGCTTTATTATCATCCTCGTACCCACTTGACACTCACTGATGCGAGTAACCATTCCCCTGCATAAATATGGTAGCTTTTCTGACACATGTACCAACATCACATAAAGCCCGTTCTTAATTTCAATGTTCTCGCTTCACAAGGCGCTTACTCTTGCACTATAGTAACTCTCATATAGTAGGGATATATTAAGGATATAGAAACGATATAGAAAGGATACAGTAAGCGCATAGTAAGGATATAGTAAGTATATAGTAAGGATATAATAAAGATGTAGTAAGGATGCAATATTTGTGTGTATGTTTGTGAGAAAAAGTTAAAGAGAAACTTTGATGTGGTTACTGCTGAATGTGAGAGACAAACCTTCCTGCATGGAGCTGTGGAGCAGGCGGGTGTCTCGTGAATATAATAATGTGAGATAAGATTGAAATGTGTCAGATGTGCATTGTGTATATCAAAGATTTATTCATTCATTGTTATTTGTTATATATGATAGAATAATCGTACATTATTGTATTTTTTTCAAAATTTGCGAGTTAATGTTGGTTTTCTCGTTATTCGTTGTTTGAAATTCGATGGAATGCCTCCAAAGCTTGAGAATCAATGAAATAAATAACTACATATATCTCATAAATGAAAGTATTTCAAAGTTGAATCATTGTTCGCTCCCTGAAGGCTGTTGTTTAAATGGAGGTATACGAGCTTCCATGTATGTCACTTCAGAGGGCATTCTTGGACTTAACAGTGAGTTTTTAAACTTAACCATCGGTGCAACGGTGAGCTCGTTCTGAATTGCTACTCGAGCTCACGCAGTACTCGCTTATAGTAAGTTCTCGTTACCCACTCACTCACTCACCTGGTTCTCACTCTCATATGATAAGGACTGTTGAATGGTGTTCGCAGTTGCATTGTACTGGCGGTCACATGGTGTTTGTTCATGGTAGTAGCTCCTAAACTACTATTGTATATCGTTAAAACTTCATAGTATTCTTAATAGCATTGAAATATTTGGTTACAGTTCCACTGACAGCATACTCGCTCTCCTCGATGTCGATCTTGAGGTAGTGCACCTGGGCGCCGACGTGACCGTTGGCCGCGAGGGCGTCTTTGTACGTCACCAACGTCCGGCCGTCGTCGTCGACGTGGCTGACGTTGGCGATGCCCCACGGCCGGTGGACGTGACGAGGCCCGAAGAAATCCTGTGGGAGAAATCTTTACACTTATTCTAAAGACCGATAATCTCATATTACTAAATTGGTTATGTAATACCATGAGAAGAATGTAATAATTTAAATATTCTAATAAACTAAAAATAATGAAGGCAAAACGATTAGAAATTTCATTCTAAATGATCGAGACCAAAACGTTCCGAACTGTTTAATTGTTGCTTGAATCAGAAATTGGTAGGCCTAACTAATCTGAAGAAAAGAAGCTGCAGATTAGGAAACCTATGCAAACTTCCGTCTGCTAGCATAGTTCATGAACGAATTTCAACTAGATTTAAATTTAAACCATATTTTTTCTATTTCATTGCCTGGGTATGGTTGACAGTGTGATCGTGCAGGAAGACCTGACAGCCCCAGAGGTCGGACATGATCTTCTCAAATGTGATGTCGTTGCCGACACCAAACGAGTAAATCAGGCACGAGTTGTAGGCGGGTGTGTACCACGGGTCCAAACATACCTGGAGAACATGTAATTAATAATTCCTAAGTTTAAGTATAGTAATTCCTACAGTATTTTACCTGCGAAACGCTTAGACAAACATTAAACGACTGCCTGTGTATAGAGCTTGATACATTTCTCCAAACACCAGCTATAATACTAGTAATCATTACTACGTTTCTGTATATTTACTAGTACTAAAATTGTTTGCTTGAGAGAAGATTTGGTAAACAAAACTGCACGTGGTTGAAATGAACAATGCGGGCAAACAATGCTTACCCGGTGCTATTAGTGACGCCAACATTCAAGAGCTGAAAATTCGGAAAAATGTGTAACTACTAAAGGATAGACCAACAGTAAAATGTGCAAATTTCAAAGGTTAGACCGCGGGTCCAAACCATGCTGATGTTCACGAATGGTTACGCTTTAGTTTAATACTCATTATTCGTATAAATGCATGTTTTCTTACAAAATTTGAAATCCCTGATGCCAAATTGCAGCTGAAATCTTCGTGTAATCGCGGAATGGCTGTGTCAACAACGATCAAACCAAATTCGTATCTGAACAAGAATATAATTCCCGGTATTAGAACAGCGTTATCTGTAATTAAACATCATAGCCTATATAGGCTTGACCACAGTCAGAGGTAATTTAAATTTTGTGTCAGCAAGCTATATATAATAGGCATCAGAACTCATCCTCGAACTTCTTTACTGGTATCCAGATTTCAGTATTGGATCATGTAAACCTATCCTTTACGTTACTTCGAATCAGCATACATTTTCTACAGTAGCAGGTCGAGGCCTTGATAAAAACAAAGCAGATGAGGTTCCTCACATCTTTGTCTCCATCAAAGGCTCTACACATCCAGGTCCCTCCGATATCCGCCAGTTTATCGCAGTGCCCCGTCGGGATCTCCAGAAGTTCATTCAAGTCCCAGACGTTGGTCAGCGCAGGCAGGGAAGTCGAGTGAGAACTGCCAGGTCGTCTTCTAAATGGTAGTGGATCCGTCAGTCTGAAAATACGAATATAAATGAATCTTCAATAAGTTTTTTACTCATAGAGTGGTAATAGATAAACCCTTACATGAAAATGGTAGGTCTTTATCCAACCAGAGTCTCGCAGCGAAATTCAATCGGGCGATGTAATTCATAGGAACTTACAATGTGCTTTCACGCATAAATCCATGCAAATAAATAAAAAGGGGTAAAATATTGTTCATAGTTGAATTATTCAACTTTTGATAATCATAGTCTCATTTCCTAATCATTCTAGCCAAAATTCATCATTTTATACTTGTATTGTTCAGAAACAGTGAGCTCATAAGCTACGTATGTCATGCTTTAATAAAATAATATTCAAAGTTAAAATATTGACTAACCAGCAAGATAGCCGACGTTAATCCCATTAAGGGGGAGGTATACCCTAAAATTTTCAAATTTGGCATTTCTGGGTTTTAATCTCATCTTAAAGCTGAAATTCTGCTCTTTCCAATGGTACCACTGCCATCGCTGTACTCCAATATTTACGTTCGTGACGTCTCTTTAAAGGGAAGCGGGTGA
Organism: Hyalella azteca; assembly: GCF_000764305.2. Classification (NCBI taxonomy): domain Eukaryota; kingdom Metazoa; phylum Arthropoda; class Malacostraca; order Amphipoda; family Hyalellidae; genus Hyalella; species Hyalella azteca. The sequence goes on along the minus strand of NW_025944103.1, from coordinate 48,492 downwards.
GAGAGTTCTTTAAGTAATTAGATATAAAGTAATTTTTTTTTAGATTTGGGCATAGTTTGGATTCAAAATGGGGGGGAAATGAGAAAAAAATGAAAAAAAATGGAAAAATGCTTGTAAAAAAACTAAAGCGAAAATCAAAAATCGGGCCGTGTTACTGCATTGGTATGGTCTTTACGAATAGAATGGTATATGTCTCATCGCTGTAGCTTCTAAACCCTAGGAGGAGATAGATTTCTACAGTACCCCCTTTTTTGTCCGTTTTCTATGGATTTCACGTTTTCTATCAATTTTTTCGAAAAAATTACACGAACAAAAATGTCCTAGAATTCTGTTTTGCATAAGTGTACCAAGTTTCAGAGTGATCCGTCCATAAACAAAAAAGTTATTCTGGAGGGTATACCTCCCCCTTAAAACAAATAAAATTAATGCTTGCTAATTAAAGCAAGACCAGTTCAAAGTTACAATTCACATTTTGCAATGAATTCCCGCTCAACTCCTGTTTATAATACGAAAAAAAATATTTTTGACTATTCAAATTAAGTTAGCAAATTTTAATTTTTGTTTAAATCTTTGCTTCGTTCAAATCTTTGCTCGAAATAAAAATTTCGAGCTGATGTGTATCGTGCATGCGCATCCTGACATCTATATATGCAGTGACATGACTCAAACAAATACTCACACAAATAAAATATAACAAATAATTATATTTCTATAAGAGCTTACTTCTAATTACTATGAAATGTAAAACCGAGTGGTTGTCTGAGAGGTGTAGAATTCTTGACAACCTCGGAAAGACCCAAACCTTTGGGAATTACCGGAACGATAAATTGTTTAATCTAGGTACAGAACAGATCACCAGAAGCCATATCAATTTAAAATAAAGAATCCTGAGTGCCAAAAGACAGCACCTCTAGGGTCTTGTTATCGATCGGTGAAATGTACGGCCAGCGAGGTACCAACAAGGTATACTCTCAATAGATGCATGGCTATACTGTATGTTACATATGGCTATACAGTATGTATGGCTATACTGTATACTGTATGACACGGTTATACTGAATGCTACAGAGTATAAAAGTTAATTTTGCCTTGTCGAATCCATTTAACTTAGCACAAACCTTGTTACGCTGGATATATAGTTCAGATGACTCCCACTCCCTCCAGAAATTGTGGATCTCCATGTGTAGTTGCCACACGTTCTCCAGTAAGCCCGAGGCAAATATGTTAGGTAAAACCTATGGATGACATACAAACAATTCGACATAAGAACGCTGATGAATTTCCTTGATGTACTATAGGTGCATTGTGTATTTTTTGGCCTTCTAGCCAGACCAGCTTTGGATGCGAACTCATGAATGACAAGGTTGAATAATCATTACGTTATATCTAGTGAGTATATATTCCATCACAAAAAGTAGTGCAGCAACTTGTGGCAGCTATTGAATTCGGCACGTAATGATTTAAGCGTAAGTTTGGTTTTTGTGAATTTTATTACATAAATTTAAATTTTCACGATATAAAATATTCACTGTTTACTTCTTACAAGTTGCACTAACATGATATTCTTGTTCCTCGATGTCGATCTTGAGGTAGTGCACCTGGGCGCCGACGTGACCGTTGGCAGCGAGGGCGTCTTTGTACGTCACTAACGTCCGGCCGTCGTCGTCGACGTGGCTGACGTTGGCGATGCCCCACGGCCGGTGGACGTGGCGAGATCCGAAGAAATCCTGTGGCCGAAATCTTGCAATTCATTTCCATATCTCAAATCTATTCATCGATCTGCTTCTATTGTTTCACTGAGAACCGTATGCAAACTATCATTTCAAAATACATTTTCTGTGTGAGATGATGGCCATTTTCAAGACCTAAATTTTTAATTATACCCGTTTCGATCCTCACTTCCATTGAATCGTATATGAAAAAAGTTTTTAATATTAGCATTCCTGACGTTGGTATGGTTGACAGTGTGATCGTGCAGGAAGACCTGACAGCCCCAGAGGTCGGACATGATCTTCTCAAATGTGATGTCGTTGCCGACACCAAACGAGTAAATCAGGCACGAGTTGTAGGCGGGTGTGTACCACGGGTCCAAACATACCTGGTGAACTAGTAATTAGTGATGAACAACTTTCAATATGAATATTACTACAATTGTTTGCTTAAGAATAACCTTTGTAAACACCAACGGCCACTCATGGTTGGCATTTACCACGGTTCCAAACACTCCTGTGTACTAGTAATTTGTACCGCCAACGATCAAGTAGGATGATTCAATGAAATGTATATTTAATAAATGATTAGGCCAACATCATCAACTACACATGACGCTTGTGAACCACGGATGCAAAGCACTTGATGTTCTACATAGTAATTAGTAAAAACAAACGCTAAAGTGTGAAAATTTCTACAACTTTTTGCCAGCAAAACGTTTAAGCCAACCTCAAACGACTGCTTGTATGTCAGACTCGAGGGGTCCAATCACATTTACACTCGATAATATAAGAAACTGAAGTCTAGATCACCTGTTATATAAGAGGAGTTGTTCGTGCGGTTTCTTGATGTTTATTACAGGCTAAATTGGTCAGCCCGAGTTAGTAGTTTAATCCAGTTAAATAATAGGGACATTTATGTTTTAACGAGTGTTATATGAGTAATCTAGCGTAGCAGGATACTTCTGCGTAGAAGTTAACTCGGCGTTGCTCACTATTAAAGTATTTCAAGTTGTAACACAATTCACTTTGTAACATGCAGATACCACAACATAAGAAATTTTGTTAACTACAATACCATGTGGACAATACTGATATGTTAATGTAATATCAATTTCTAATAGGTAAGTGTAATAACTTCTTACGTCCTTGTTTCCGTCAAATCCGTCACAGAACCAAGTCCCGCCAATTTCCACTAGTTTGTCGCACTGCCCCGTTGGCGAGTCCAGGAACTCGTGCAGACCATTGATGTGCGTTAGGTTCGCGGGCAGTGACGTCGAAAATGGTCGTCTTTTGAAAGGTAGTGACTCTGTGGTTCTGTTAAGAATAATCTCATTTGTATTTTAAATTCAATAAAACGAGAAGAGTAGTAAAGTTATAACAAAACTCCCGCATGTACGATGATCGGGCCACGACTAAAGTAAGCAGAAACGAAACTTGGTAGAAGGCGATTTCGTGATTCAATTGATCATGAGTAAATTTCCGTTTGAATTGATACATGTTTTGTACATTTTGGAAAGACATGACATTCATTTGCTTATCATTAGGACAGGAAAATTGAGGAAGGTTATGCGTTTTGAATCTGCCATTTATCAAATAAAGATCAGTGGTGAGAGCTCTGTGAACCTGTCAAAATCGTGTTATATTCATCAACGTGTATTTTTTTCAACAAGACTGATTAACTTTTTAGGTCAAAGGGACCGAATCATCCTGATAATTTTTATTTTATTTATCATTAAATCCATGAATGTATATTCTGCTAGCTCTGAAAAAATGTGAATCGGAGTAGAAAGTGTACTTGAGCTTGACTGTTATGCCGACAACGTGCACAGCATACCTATCAGTTTATGAATTCTTAAACCGTACTTAAGGTCTATCGTGTTACATATATGTATCTTACCCGTAATATGGTCAATGCATAAGGAAAGCCAATGAAGCAGCGCACGTGCGGTATGACGGCATAAAATGTAAAGAATGCCTAGGGATTATCAATATTAAAAAAAATTTAGAGATTGTATGGCCTTTTTATTGTGCACCACCAGCACATTACATGTTCGACGAAAAACATTTACAGGGAAACTTTTTGAGTTCAGGTACGTAGTTTTGTGAATAGTTATGCCGACATGACATGTGAATAGAAAATGAAACTAAACGTAGTTTTCGAATTACATCTCTCCCTTTTCTTCATATCATTTTGATTGTAACTGCACCTGCTCTACATGTGTCACACGATAAATGAACAATGGCAGTTTAACGTTTACTGACATCCGGGATAACTTACTATTACTTACAAGGCCATCAATAAATATCATTGATAATTAATATAACAGTCATATGTATATAAGAAAACAATTTATTGTTTAAGATAACGGTTTGACTGCAAACTCAGTAACGAGGCATTCGTTCATTGTGCCAATAAGTTTTATTTTAAAACCCAGAGCTAACATTCAGATGCATAGAAACCGGGTGAATTTACCAAGTATTTGTATAGCTAAAGGTCAACTGTCGAAAAAAATTAGATTGCAACTGGCAAGATGGTTTATAGGCTGCTTTAAGGAATCATGGTTTATCTACTTTATCAGATGCTGTGAGGAAATATGGTTAATAATTAAGATGCTAGAAAGTAACTTGACTTATCAGGTGCTGTGAGAAGAAATGGTTTATTATATGCTGTATGACAGAATAAATGTTTCACGAGAGCACTAATCCGATTCAGCTGTCGAATCCATCACAGTAGTAATGAAAAATAAAGCAGGTCTAAATTATTAAAGTTACCCTATAAGCCACGCAACTGCGACAAAAGCTCTAATAATTACCCTACACTCGGTGAGTAGCTTATCCTGGTATCCAAGATACCAGCAAGTGACATCAAGACGAGCAGCAACCAAAGCAGAGCGATCCATGCTAGCTTGTGCGAGCACCGAAGATGCTTTATAAACCGCCTCCTATAACAAGACAAAAAAATTTTAGTTAATCTTATATATCCAGACATAATTCCACCCAAACTAATGTTCCAGCCTAGTCCCAGGTGATGCAAATTTTAAATTTTACTTCGTTATCGAAAACATTTTTCATCAATATAAATTGACCTTCTCATCTAGTCGAAAAATGAAAAACGCTCCGGGAAAAGCGCTCAGTACAAAAAAAAAGAGTCAATTCTACAATTCCATGCAAGTTTGGAGTTTGATGGAAGCTAGATCTAGGAATATGAAATCAGAATGCATAGACGGATAGATAAAGTGAAAATCAAAGTTTCCCAACGTTACCTCATGGCGCTGTGAAAAATCAAGAAGATGTGATTGACGGCTAATTTTTTTGTTTACACACAAACTCATTCTTCCGCAAACGCAGTCCTGCTCCTCGTGAGCTTGATTGTGCTGTGTCCTGTGATCGTTTCTTGGCTCAACATATTTTTTGTGTCTTAAAATTACCACTGCAAGTTGAAGTCAACTTTCAAAACGCCGGAAAATTAATTAAGCAAATCGGAGAATTCGAGCAAAAGATCGTATTGAACTCGAGAAATTGAGTGTATACAGCTTAAGAAAACACGACCCTGCTGTGAACTCAACACGGAGTGAACTGCTTTGCAAAAGTTTTGAGCTCACTAGAGATTCTAAATACCTCTTGTGTAGTGTTCGCATTGCCTAGAGGTTTTTTCAAATTACTTTCGTCTCATTTACGAGGAAAGCTCGCTAAAATCCAACAGGCCAAGGAGGAAGTTTGACTAAAGAATTTTTTTGGTAACTATTTTCCCGTTTTTGTAGACAGCCAATTCAATTGTCAATAAATACGTATGTATGGCTGCCCGTGTGATCCTATCGTATAAACTCTGTGGTCGCAAATGCCAAGAGTTTTCTTAATGCATATGTACATTTTCGATCGCGCAAAATGCACCCATTTGAAAAAAATTAATCTGTTGAATTGAGATCTTCAAAACGGCAAAGTCTCTTAAAAATTCGGGATGTCAAAACTTACGATTTTACTTAACGTCCAATAATTTTAATTTCAAAAGAAAACTAGTGAACGGGCCAAATTACTAATAGTAATTTAATTTGGCGACATCTGCGGTAGTACAAAAAAAGTATGCTTCTAACTGCAGTTTTGTGTGTGTCCCTAAAAATTAACGGGGATAAAATTTTCGATAGTCTTTTCCTAAAGCATCTCCTTACAATAACTTAGACTCTCGAAAATTTCCCGACGGAAGTTGAAAACAATTATTTTAGATAACAAATAGACATCGAAAGTCAGGGCGGCTACCGAATTAAAAGCGACAGATGATTGATAACACGCATCTATGTAGCCCTATATAGTATCGTCTCGGTTAAGATTTGTGTGTGCTTTCAAACGCACCAGTCTTACGGTGCTAATAAACTAAAAGTTTATTAAAAACATTTTATCTTTTAAAGCAATAAATCTGGAATATTTGGCAACAATAGCATTGTTTTGTTACTCACTTCGAAACATATCTCCACGCTCTTGTGAAATATTTTTTAATGTTCGAATGTCCATCCGAAAGAAACACAAAATTAATAGGAATTCGTTGGTATTCGACTCATATTTAAATGCAAATGTAGTACCTACCGTAAATGCCACATAAGTCCAGTGGTGGGCACAGCTAACCTAAATATTAGCTTCGATAGCCATTAATCCGCTAACTTAAAAGTTAGCTTTTATAACGCTAAATCAGTGGTTCTCAAACTTTTTCAGCCTGGCGCCCCCTTTGGCTCCCTAGTGAATCNGGTGAGATGGCTGTGATTATGCTTCTCCAGCCAGAACAGGCGAAACTTAAGGTGGAAGACAGCTGCCAGGTGACACTCCTTGTCTTCTAGGAGGTGCCCAAACTTTTTCATGATGCCTGCCAGCATTGAGTCTACAAGAGGTCTGCAGTACAGAAGGCCTTTGGACTTGGCCTCCAGAAACTTCTTGATGGTAGTCGCTACAGTTGGCAGATATTTCAGAATCAGAAGAAGAGCACTGCCAGTTAGCGGAACTAAATTTAGCGGAAGCTAATTGGTCAGCTGATGGTTTTCAAAGTTAGCTGAATGGCTAATCCGATAAGGAAAAAGTTAGAGTCGCTAATTAGCGGTTGGCGGATTAGCGGAACTGTGCCCACCATTGCAGAAGTCGCTTCTCAGCAGCGACTCAGCAAACTGCACATACGCTTTGTAGGGTTCAATAACCTGATGATGGTTAGAAAGCAGCTTTTATCTCTCCAGAAATTCAGTTTTGTGTTATAAAATAGATCGTTTCTATTAAAGGCCGGCAACTTTAGTGCTGCCGGCGAGGTTATCGGCATTGACGGTAGTCATGCGTATATGTTATTCAGCTACATTACAGTTTAAATGAAACATATTTTCGTCGATTGATTAAAGTAAGTGATTTCTCATATTCAGTGGGTTCACATTAAAAAGAGAACAGATACTCAAATTTTATATTATGTACGTCAATATGTAGCAAATAATCATTATCACATTTTTTTCGCGCTCCGTTACTTATAATTTCAGTGACTATATAAAAGCATTGTCACGCCGGCGCTCGTTGACCCAGAGAACATCCATGCAGCACCAAGTGTCGTACGTCTGGAGTTGATTAAATCGTAGGAAGTTGTTACCAGTGCCGCGCACTCTTCTGAACCCCGAGTCTTCTAAACTACGGATGATGTCGTATGCGTGCTGAAGTCGTAAGTAAGGAATAAAAAAAGTGCTAAGCTTTGGCCAAGAAAGCCAACGGTTATGACTAATTAATGGCAATGGTATGTTGTCAATTAATGAATTATTTGGCAACGAATGTTTTCAACAAAGAATACTCATGTTGTTGGCTCACCCTGGTCCGCTCCAGGTAATGTTCGTCAGTTTCATAGTCTTGCCAGAAGATGTGAATCTCGAGATGGATTTGCCACACGTTCTTCAGCAGTCCCGAGCTTATAGTGTCTGGTAAAACCTATTTAAAGGAAAAATTAGATTATTGGCAAAATGAAATAAAATTATAGTCAATGAAATAGTCAATTATAATTACTATAACTGAATGTAAAGTGGCAAAAATTGTAAAGTGTCAGTGATAAATAATCTGTTGACCCAGATTTTAATTGAACTGAGTTCAAACATATTAAGAAGTATTTCAACTATTGCAACAAACAATAAAGTTGAAATTCATTCCGAAATTTCCACCAGATTTTTAGAAAAAATAGTTGTTTGATGTGACGCAGTTTTTGCTTTATTATCATCCTCGTACCCACTTGACACTCACTGATGCGAGTAACCATTCCCCTGCATAAATATGGTAGCTTTTCTGACACATGTACCAACATCACATAAAGCCCGTTCTTAATTTCAATGTTCTCGCTTCACAAGGCGCTTACTCTTGCACTATAGTAACTCTCATATAGTAGGGATATATTAAGGATATAGAAACGATATAGAAAGGATACAGTAAGCGCATAGTAAGGATATAGTAAGTATATAGTAAGGATATAATAAAGATGTAGTAAGGATGCAATATTTGTGTGTATGTTTGTGAGAAAAAGTTAAAGAGAAACTTTGATGTGGTTACTGCTGAATGTGAGAGACAAACCTTCCTGCATGGAGCTGTGGAGCAGGCGGGTGTCTCGTGAATATAATAATGTGAGATAAGATTGAAATGTGTCAGATGTGCATTGTGTATATCAAAGATTTATTCATTCATTGTTATTTGTTATATATGATAGAATAATCGTACATTATTGTATTTTTTTCAAAATTTGCGAGTTAATGTTGGTTTTCTCGTTATTCGTTGTTTGAAATTCGATGGGAAGCCTCCACAGCTTGAGAATCAATGAATTAAATAACTATATCTCATAAATAAAAGTATTTCAAAGTCGAATCATTGTTCGCTCCCTGAAGGCTGTTGTTTAAATGGAGGTATACGAGCTTCCATGTATGTCACTTCAGAGGGCATTCTTGGACTTAACAGTGAGTTTTTAAACTTAACCATCGGTGCAACGGTGAGCTCGTTCTGAATTGCTACTCGAGCTCACGCAGTACTCGCTTATAGTAAGTTCTCGTTACCCACTCACTCACTCACCTGGTTCTCACTCTCATATGATAAGGACTGTTGAATGGTGTTCGCAGTTGCATTGTACTGGCGGTCACATGGTGTTTGTTCATGGTAGTAGCTCCTAAACTACTATTGTATATCGTTAAAACTTCATAGTATTCTTAATAGCATTGAAATATTTGGTTACAGTTCCACTGACAGCATACTCGCTCTCCTCGATGTCGATCTTGAGGTAGTGCACCTGGGCGTCGACGTGACCGTTGGCCGCGAGGGCGTCTTTGTACGTCACCAACGTCCGGCCGTCGTCGTCGACGTGGCTGACGTTGGCGATGCCCCACGGCCGGTTCAAAACCATGCTGATGTTCACTAATGGTTACGCTTTAGTTTAAAACTCATCATTCATATAAATGTTTTCTTACAAAATTTGAAATCCCTAATGCCAAATTGCAGCCGGAATCTTCGTGTTAATCGCGGAATTGCTGTGTCAACAACGATCAAACAAAATTAGTATCTGAACAGGAATATCATTCCCGGTATTAGAACAGTGTTATCTGTAATTAAACATCATAGCCTAGGCTTGACCAGAGTCAGAGGTAATTTAATTTTGTGTAAGCAAGCTATATATAATAGACATCAAAATTCATCCTCGAACTTCTTTACTGGTCCAGATCTCAGTATTAGTTCATGGAAACCTTTCTTTTACGTTACTTTGAATCAGCATACATTTTCTACAGTAGCAGGTTGAGGCCTTCATAAAAACAAAGCACATGAGGTTCCTCACATCTTTGTCTCCATCAAAGGCTCTACACATCCAGGTCCCACCGATATCCGCCAGTTTATCGCAGTGCCCCGTCGGGATCTCCAGAAGTTCATTTAAGTCCCAGACGTTGGTCAGCGCAGGCAGGGTAGTCGAGTGAGGGCTGGCGGGTCGTCTTCTAAATGGTAGTGGATCCGTCAGTCTGAAAATACGAATATAAATGAATCTTCTATACGTTTTTTACCCATAGAGTAGTAATGGATAAACCGATACATAAACATGGTAGGTCTTCATCCAACCAGAGTCTCTCAGCGAAATTCAATCGGGTAATGTAATACTTAGGAAATTACAGTGTGCTTGCACGCATAATTCCATGCAAAGAAATAAAAATATAACTCAGTACTCACTGCAGTGAGTGACAGAGAGCGAATTTTCTCGTCGACGAAAACTTGAGGTCACGGACGGGCGGACGGACAGACAGACGAACATGGCGAGCACAATAGTGCATTTTTTCCATAAATGAGAAAATGCGCTAAAAAGGGGTAAAATATAATAATATTCAATTATTGAGAAATATTCAAATTTTGATAATCATAGTCTCATTTCCAAATCATTCTGGCCAAAATTCATCATTTTATACTTGTGTTGTTCAGAAACAGTGAGCTCATAAGTTATGTCATGCTTTAAAATAATATTCAAAGTTAAAATTTTTGACTAACCAGCAAGATAGCCAACGTTAATACCATTAAAACAAATAAAATTATTGCTTGCTAATTAAAGCAAGACCAGTTCAAAGTTACAATTCACATTTTACAAGGAATTCCCGCTCAACTCCTGTTTATAATACGGGAAAATATTTTTGACTATTCAAATTAAGTTAGCAAATTTTAATTTTTGGTCAAATATTTGCTTCCAGTATTACAATGCCTTATTTTTCTCCAACTAAAAATTTCGAGCTGATGTGTATCGTAAATGCGCATTCTGACATCTATATATGCAGTGACATGACTCAAACAAATACTCACACAAATAATTATATATCTATAAGAGCTTACTTATAATTAATATGAAATGTAAAACCGAGTGGTTGTCTGAGAGGTGTATAGGGATATTTTCAAGGGCTGTAAATCTATTGTGATAGAAAGTAGTCTGCTTGCACTATATGTTATCTCCATCGTGAGCTTGCAATCACTTACACGGCATCCCGATCTTCAGACCTTGAGATGCCAAAATCTCTTATCAGACTGGAAGATGAGATAAATATCAGCAACGTCAGTAACACTAACAACATCTTCCGTTTCTGACGATATGAAGAACTCCATGCGTAAATTATTTGCATCATTTTAATTTTATTAGTTTTATCCATTCAGTTTGAATCTGATAATTTACTCACTCTTTTCAATATTTGTTAAGGGATAGTAGTGGCCCTTGTGATGCAACATATGCAATCGACTGAATATCAAAGGAAATTCTCACATTACCATTCTATTAACAATTAATTTTTTTAATGAATAATTTTTTACTATATATCTGCTCTCTTAAACGAACACTTTCAACTGCTTATCGCCGAAAGCCCATGCAGGCGCGTAACTGACGCCTAACATTTGCTGAACCCAATAAGAAAGAAAAGTTTTGACTATCCTCATGCATGAGGAAAATGGGTTGCAATATTTCAAAGTCGTTATATTTATGGGGAAATAAAAACGCTCGGCAGCATGACAAAAAACGACATGCATTCGCTCTGCGGCAACAATTAGCAATTAAAATTAATGATCTTGTTTGAAATCCGGACTGCGCTGGATTTTTCCTAGAAGTCAAACTTAATTTGTTCGATTTAAATTTGTCGTTTACACATCAGAATAACATAACTTATCATAAAATCACTCAATTTTATCGGATATTGAAAGATTATTTCATCTTTATAAATTTGAAATTATTTTTCGTTTTTAACGTATATTAACTTTTCCAGACGTAAAATAGATACATTAGACACTGACTAAGTGACTCCATCGTCAGTAAATTATAAAATTAATGAAAATATTTTCAAAATAATATAATCCTTCTGCTATTTAATTTTGATATTTTTTTATTTTTAAATAGCAAGTATTTTAAAATAAGAAGTTCTGGTTGCCATTTTTTAACAAGATGCACACAAAACAACATCACGAGCGTCAACATGAAATATTAAGTTAATTTGTGTTAGCCGAGGGCAGCTACTTTAAAATTTTGTACACCGAATCTTTAGACTATCAATCCCAGTCACGTTTCGGTGATGTGGTTTCTTATTAAATTCGACTTTATAATCAAGTAACGCTACGAATGATCTGCCAGCTCAATGACATATTATGTCTTTATTATTGAATGAAAAATTTTTTTTCGGTAGTGTAATAACCATTTCCTAGTGTCTGCGAATTTGACGACCGTCCAGGAAAATATCCTGTTGGTAGACCGTATAATCGTACAACTCGTGGGTGAAGCGATTTCGATCAACTTCTCCCGACCTAAACAAGAATGGAAGGTTCATGTTTCATTAATTGATGTAATAATACTAATTAACACTATAAGATGACACGCGAGTCATACTCTCTGTACAGCAGGTCAGAATAAATTTGTCAAAGTAAATGCCAACATCAATCGTCATGAAACTCGCAAATGTAACCCAAATCATTGAAATTCTCGTGACCTAAACATGGACGGAATTTTAACACGATTTTTTGCGTAAAGTTTCATTTATATATGTTCAACATTCTTAGAGAATTTCTTATAGCTGTGAATTCTAGCTTTGCCGTATAACTTCTACATGAAGTCGAAATCTTCTAAATTTACACGACTTAACCTCGAGTGGAGTGATGACTCGGCCGAAAAAAGGGCACAAAACAAGCAGTGGATATGGATATAACCGATGTGTTTTCGAAACCCAACTAGCTGTGAAAATTAGATGATGTATAGCTTCCGTTTAACTGCCATGCGGCGACATAAATGGTTTTTCAGAGCTTCAAGTAACATCGACATACGAGTCGGACCTTGCAATAAGTCCAGCAGCTAATAAGCACTTACGGACCTGAGTCCAGCAGCTATCTCAAACAATCACCAGTTATGGAAAGATCGGGCTCAAAAGGCCGGATCCATTGTAGATTCAAGTCAAGAAAAGTACAAGAATCAGCAACAGGCCACGGAACTATTTCTCCAGTGCCAACACTTCCATTATATTCTAAGAATAAGATGTCTAGCATCGGCATGGGCTAATCATTAATTAACGATGGACTAATCTTTAACAATGACACTCCTATACAGGCCTGAGGTAGGGCATCAATCGAAATTTGATTTTACATATTAAAAAGACCTCAAGCAAGTGGTTTGAGCAGATTTGACTTGTAAATTTGAAATGTACAAAAAAGATAGGACGTGCCAGTCATATACAGTATTTCACAAACAAATTAAATTACATTATTCTGGCATCTAAAACTTCTATCGTTATATTCATTTATTTTCATATTGAGTGGATGGTTTATCTGTGTGACAATAATGACTTCATCTATGACTGTATCTTGACATTATTCGTGTGAAAAAATCAAAGTTTTGTTAAAAAAATACGTTTCACTGTAAAATGCATTCCGAATACATCAGTTAGCGCTTTTTCGTTTTCATTCGATCATAAGTAGAAAATATTCGAGATATACATTCATATTCCTCATACCAATTCTTCTTTATTCAGATGAGACAGACTGCATGCAATGATGCGCATGCGTGCAGGTAAGGGTATTAATTAACAGGTAACTAGGGATCAAATAATGATTTGACAGATGGGCATGAATACTTGGATACATTTTGACACATGTCAAGTTTATCGTAACATTTTGACTTACAGTATGTAACATTATGCTTGCATGTCCGTACTAAATAAAAAAAATATACAGTTTCCTGTTATTTGCCTTCAGTAATTATTTTTAAAAATAATGCAACTTGCATTGAATTCACGTTGCGTTTCGTAAATTGTGTTAAGTTAACCTTCAGCTACCGCCGTCGCTATAACAACCGATTTGTGACCTTCACTCCTGCTGGTAGTTTGTTGTCTTCTCTAATCTCTATTCGGATGTCAGAGCGAGTATAGGCGTTGAAGTGGGTGGTTGTGCGTTCCATCATCTCTTAGCCGGCATGGCTGGGGCGACTTCGAAGAAACTCTGCTTACGATTTTAGACCGATAGATGACGTTCTATCATGAAATCGTGTTTGTTAATTTGGGAGTGAAGAAAAACGATCTTATTTGCCTGTTTTGCTTGGTTGAGTGACTTAGGCTTACTTCTAAAGTCGAAACACAGAATTAATCATTTTCATCCGAAGGTAAGTATTGTTGATTTTTGCACCTAAGCAGTTTATCTGTTAACTCTTCCTACATAATCTGCCGTCTGCAATCACAATTTATAAAAAGCTTCTACAATCATCAATAATATTTTTAATGACAAATCTACGAACGAAAACCTATAATTTTCATGGGATTATCATCTCTATATTAGTCTTTCATGATCACTATGAAGAACCATGAATCATAAGTCCACTTACTTACCTATGTTTGATACCATTTTAGACTATTGAATCATTTGAAGTTGATAGCATCCATGAAGTTGATATTTATATGTTCAATGCCATGGGAGATGTACATATCTCTGGCCTACTTCCTGATGTTATGTCTTGCGTGCAATGATGTGAATACAGACCTCTGTTTTATTTTAAATTCAATGACCGAGATGCCAAAAAGCCACTGAGGTGAGCTGCATGACTACCTCAGTAACTGCTTAGGTTAGGATGTCACAATCGCCTATGGAGTTAGGACAGCGCACGCGCCACCCCGCGCCAACCGCCGCCCGCATGTCCTCATCGGCGCCAATCTGCGATCTCAACGTCTTGTAGTCGTTAAGCTGATAACATTTGATGTACGCAACATCCCATAATCCCATGTATATACATTGGCCTTGCAACACCGTCTTACTGTGAACGATTTACACTTGTAGATTAGCTGTCTATAAGATTACATATCATATGTCAAGGTTTGAAAGCTGTAGGCTTGTCATAACTACGCTACGGTACCTATATACTTTTGGAGAACATTTTCTGTGAAATTTCAGACACAAAGGTAAAGGGTTCTCAAAATTAGTATAGATCATTTTGGACTTGCTATTTATTTGGGTTCAGGTGTAGATGCGGCGTTTATGACTGAACCATCGCTTGCAAATTTTTTATTGTTTAAACCTTCCCAAGTTATAACATTCTCGATGATTCTCGAACTAGATTTGAGTCGATATTGGTAAGAGGTATGACTGACTAGTCTCCATCGACGACACTTCCATTCTACGTGAAATTTTTTATAATGCGACTAGGAGGGTTGCCTAAGCACTTAGTATTCTTTACAGTGAGGTCTCCAGAATTTTAACCTGAGTTACCAAGGGTACTGTCGAGGTCAAGGAAATTTCATGTTGAACGATATCGATATGTTACTTATGTATGAATCATTAGTGTATTTAACTGCCTCTGCCTGCAACTCTGATGCAAGTAAATGTTTGGAATTTAGGTACATTCGTTTAGAAATTAATTTTCTGGAATATGATTCAGATGATCTTACAGTAATCGTTGTAATGTTGTAGATTATTTGCCACGTTTTTAATATGGTTGATATTATGATTTAATGTAATTAAATTGTTCATATCGTAGTATCCAAGTTAGGATGGTATCATGGTAAGATACGAAAATATTGACGTAAAATTGGTGCCGTGAAGCAATTGAACCATACACAGATATGCTCGTGCTGCAATTGGTCGAGACTCGAGTTTGCTACGTTTATCAAATAACAGACATTACAACTTTTTTTTCAATCGATAGGCGTATGATACCTTTGGGTTAGCCTGTCTCGCAGCCGCTCCGCTGAATCTATGTTTCAGTCATAGTGTTTAGGTCGCAGCGGCATTTCCAGCAGAAAATTTCAGTGACAGTATCGGGCTATCGGCGCTGGGGCATTAGCACTCCAGCGACATCTACAGAAATGGCACAACTTGCTGTAGCACGCACCATCAGCAGCAGTTACAGAAATGAGAGCATTGGGAGTAGATTCAATGGTAGCACTGACGGAAACGACCTGCTTGACAGTTGACAGCACTCATTGCAACAGTGACGGTAACCATGGAACTGCCAGTAACGCCAGCACTGGTGCACAGCAGTAGTGACTGCAATCGGTGCCTGTATCTGCAGGGGCAAAGGTGGAGGACGGTGATGTAGATCACCTCGCCTTATTGGACTTAGACGCCTTTAAATTGCATCGTATTATTTACTAATCCAGTTCTCCTTCCTCAACGCATTTAAAAAAAAAACATTTTTATTTGTTATGTGGAGCCTTGAATTTCAATGACAGACCGGCATGTAATTTTATTTTCTGAGACTTGTGTTGTGCAGGAAATTCGTTAGATAGCAGTATTGTGCCAGTATTCGGCGCTGAAAAAATTTTTATATGGGTCTCAAATGTTTTTACTGCATGTTTATGCCATTGATGTCATGTTCCATGTACGGAATTTTTACAGATCATCAAGCAAGTAGAAAAGTTCACCTGCTTTCATCATTTTCCTCTACGTCCACAATCTACATTGCAATTTCTGTTCATTCCATGTTCAATTTTTTGTTTAATCCCACGAAAGATTTTGTTCATTTGCTCTACTACCCTATTAACTAAAAGCACTTGTAATAATTTTCTTGCCCGAAATTATGCGCTGATCGAGAGGTTAAAAGTTAGGGCATAGGTGAATGTTCATCTGAAATAGTTTGTTGAGAAATCGTTTCTCACATCACGGACGTGCCGCGCTGCTATCTGGACAACAGGAAACGCTACCCCTAGTCACGTTAACTGCGCCCTCACTGCGCATGCGCTGCGACCTTCATTTCACAAGTGTTTACGAAATTCGCATTTACTTTGGTATGACTTTATAGTGAGCAATTTAATTAGCGAGATTAGTTATTGAACGCCATGAGTTCTAATTGGACATTAGCAATGCTCTAAACAATAGCTTAAAACTAGTACTATTTCACTACCACGATTTCGGGTGATGCCTGATTATAAGGTTTAGCATTTAAACTCGTATTCCATTACCACGATTTCAGGTGATGCCTGATTATAAGGTTTAGCATTTAAACTCGTATTTCACTACCACGATTTCGGGTGATGCCTGATTATAAGGTTTATCATTTAAAACTCGTATTTCATTACCACGATTTCAGGTGATGCCTGATTATAAGGTTTAGCATAGTACCTACCTGATGCATTGATGCCCACTAATTCCGTAATCAGCGAGTTGGTCATTAGAACAACGATTATTGTTGTCACTTCTTCATAAAAATTTTGAACAATGTCACAAAAACCGTGAGTTGCGTTCTTAAGTTCCTCAGCTAATTGCCATCAGCCACGTTCATGATCACTGGACGCGGTAGTTCTTATAGAGCATCGTGGCATTCAACGCACATCTCGCTCTGACCTTCCCTCTTGCCATACTCGTGCCTCCTGATCTCCAATTTTGTTCTCTTTACTGTCGAATTTTAATACCTTTATGAGCCCTTTACCCGTATACTAATGTAGTTAATATGAATATAAATTTAAATTTTTTCTATTACTATCTTTTGCGCAAATGAAATCGAATAATTTCTTTTTGGTTAATATGATTTTGAGAACCACTGCTGCAGATCGTCAGCCTGCTCCATGCTTATTGTTCTGTCGTTATTCCTGAGACGAACTGATCCGACTACTTTATCGTTATCAGTGTAGAAATAAATGTCTTGTTAAGCACAAGAGACACACAATTTTTGCATCAAATAATTCGTTTTTTTTTCAGTAGCCCTTTTGCTTTCATATGCTAATTAAATCACCTATATTCTCACAGAACCCTGTATGAAACGAGATGCCCTAATTTTCGGGATATAATTATCTAAATTTAAATCCTTCATAATTTTTTGGTTTCTTTGAACTAGTCCATATGCCTGCCATTCGCTATTTAACGTCTGAAGCAGATTATGAAATTTTGTCATTAATTAATTATTTTACGGCATGATTGATATCTGGAATTTGTAAAAACTAGCAGGTTAATCCGTCTTTGCTGTGGATAGATGAACCCTGAAGATTCAGAATTTTGTTCCTCCTATCAAATCGTTGTCCCTGCTAACATAACATTTTTCTCACCGTAGTAATGTCAATGAAAGAATGGCCCCTGAAACAAACACTTATTTAATAAAACGTCAATTCAAATCGCTTTTTGTAATGTGAAACTAATTAAAACTGTTTTTTTTTTTTTGTTTCGAAATATGTAGATTTATTACGTATTAACTTGAGTTCTCTCAAAGAAGTAAACAAAACAAATTCAAGGATATTTAATGGATTATGGAAACAAAAGATTGTTAAGCGTTGCAGCGTATGAAGTTCTCGGACGGAATGCGATCGCAGTTGAGGCGAGCGGGTGAGAGGTTAGCTGATCTGGCTGAGGAATGTGGTGCTGGTGGCACCCGCAGCCTTCGTTTTTGTATCTCCTGTTTCTCGTGTCTGTTCATTTTCTCACTGCGCACTGCCATTTACATGTACATCTATTATATTAACATCCGTCATCAATGTTGACTTAATATTGAAGTGTTTTGCTGATCATCACCTCAGTTCCTATTAATCACCAATCATATGAATTCATCATTTCAGCGTTTTAAGTTAAAAAATCTCTGCACTTGTACTGTACCATTCTCTTACAATTAATCTCATAATGCAAATTCCATGTAAAACCGCACATTTGCCACTTCTTTTTTTAATGTTTAATTGTTATTCCCATTTTTGATGCCACCATTTTCCGTCATTTGCACTTGTTGAATTTACCCAATTTTGTCGTTGATATATATTATCCTGCACTCAAGTGCGCACAGAAAAAGCTTTTGCTCTTCAACTAAAAGATTTTATTTCCTAAAAGATTTTTATTTTTATTTTTTAAAGACTAGATTTATTTCCTATTTTGCAATAGTTGCATTGAAACTTGTAAAAAAGCGTTAAACTTGAGGTTTGTGGAACAAAAACCGCGTTTCAAGAAAATTCCGTCCCGCTGTCTTGAGCCACGGTTGATCAAACGAGAGGCGACGTGCTCTTTGCTCCCTCTTTTCTTATTAACAAGACGCAATCTCCAAGTCTCCATATTTAATTTGAAGGCCAGGCTTGACGGTCATGGCAGAAGAATGAAGTTTATGTATCGTGGTTTGGGGTCTAAAATTTTTGTAGATTAAACAAATTTCACTCACTGAAATGCATGTTTCTAGTTTGCCAAAAAGATTAGTAGTGATCAATATAATTTGAATGCCGCTGCTACATGTCTTTTTTATGCATTCAGGTACAAAAGGTTCATTCATTCTCAAATGATGGTTTACGTACTGGAAGAAAGGCCAACGTCACACTGCTGTGAGACTGGCACATTTGTATAAGCCTTAATCGGCGCTATTCAATGCAATCCTTGTTAAATTCTTTAACTATAGTGCTATAAGCCGAATCAATTCACTTCCTGATGGCATTGTTTTTTCATTGATGTGTGGTTCAGAACAGGTATGCATCGCGTGCAATCGAGCGACACAAGCGTCGCTGCCTGGCTACCGTTTTTATTAGTTGCCGTGGGCTATTCAAAAGAAAGAGAGAGGCCAACTTTGTGTGAACGCTCTACCCTAAGGATTAGATCTTCCATGCTTCGATGAACATCTTGCCATGTGGAACGTCGACCTATAATGACTGAAGCACTGTAAGGTTAATTAATGGTCCCAAGTAATATTTCGATCTTAAATTAAATTTACTGAGGCTAAAAATTTTCCATCAATAGCAATTTGGACGTATGAAAGTGAATAGTTCCTGGAAATATTTTGAGCGTAGTGAATTTAAATTTATTCATTTTAGATTTCCTCAGTGAACATTGAAGAAAAGAGTCAAGTGTGATAATTTATTGAATCAATAATTTAACTGGATGTTTTTCCTGAATTCCTTGTAACATGCAGATCCTCGATTATCTTTTTCTCACCAACTTCCTTTTTAATGTTCTTGCACCTAACGCCAGTTAACTGGAGTGCTGTGGGATGCGTTGCGGTGAGAACGCTGTTTCATGTTCCTAAGGCTGCAATTTATGGCGGTTTGTTGAGCTGTCTTTTCTGTCGTTCTTCTTCTTAGATAACTGTGCTTATTCCTCGGTGAGAAAATCGCTCTGGACTATACTGACTTCGCGACTACAAAATTTGATCTGGGCTTGTGTACATCATTAACTTGTCGCCTAAGCGTAATTTTGTATAGAACCAGTCTATTATCATGTGTTAAATTTTTCAGAGGGTTATAGATATTCCCAATGATCGTACTTTTCGCTGTCATTATACCGCGATTCCATTGTGGACTTACTAACTGTGGCCAAGACTTAATTTTTGTATTGTTACCGCATCTAAGTAATGTTAACTAAACTTTTAACTTCTAGTCCTGTATTTCTCGTATCATCAAATTAGTCTTCTTAGCCACAAAGTACCGCTAACTTCGAAAATTAATAGCACATTAGACCCGACACAGCAGGAGGGCCAGCTTGACCTGGGATCACGCGGGGTTTGAAAGGCCTTCCGAAGCCAGCGCTCTTATCCAGAAGAAAGAGTGAGAGACCGAACGCCTTGCCTAGCGTCTCGCTGGGATGGTGGCAACGCTCGACCTTTTAGAAAGTCAACTCTTGGGCTCCGTAGAATGCACGGCAGGGCAGTGAGCGTGTGCACTGTGCAGAGCGCATCGTGGCCGGTTCTGTCTTGTCATCCTCATGCCAGATCTCGCATATACGAGAGAATTGTTTGATAGATATACAGGGTGATTCACGAAAATTTGCCGATTTGGAAGCTTGATATAAAAGAAATAGTAAATATATCATTACTACCTATATAAATTTTACAGAAAAATACGTACGCCAGAATTTTTGTATTGCTTAGTTTTAAAGATGACATCGGACAAATGACGGATCCCATTGTCAATGGATTCAGTTAGTCGATTTGTGAAGTTCTTTTCAACTCGCTGCAGCATATTGACGGGCGATGGCTTGGTGTATGTTGTTCTTCAAATGAGGTAGGGTCCTTGGACAGTCATTGTAAACAATTATTTAAGATAACTCCATAAAAAATCACACGGAGCAAAATCGGCGGCCAAGGAAGGTGATCTAACACCGTGTGAAGAGGCCAGTGAAGGTGACCTATCAAGCAGATGGGGCGCTCAGTAAAATGTTGTCTCAGAAGTACGCCTCGACAGCAAACGCACGCTGTTAGCTTGTCCAATGCAATGGGGCAGCTGACTAGGCGGGACACAAAACTTCATGACCTAGCCTTTCATATGAAATAATCCCCGGTCTTTTCTCACAAAACCTGGCTGCTTTGCGCAAAATAAAAACAGGAAATGTCCGTGAATCGCCCTGTACATCCGAACAACCTCTAATTAATTTATATATCACCAGTTTTGTTCTATTTTTGATGTTAGTCATTGAACTATGTACAAGCAAAAATGTTTTGGAAATGTTTGGAAATTCACGAGTGTTTTCTAATTCAACAATGCCGATCCCAGGTATGTATTCATGACTGCCAATCAATATACTATTCTTGCTGTCGGTAGAAATATTACGATCAGGTGGTAAACTAGAGCTCACTATCAAGGTGGTTCTTGCTATCAAGGTAGAAATTACGATTTAAGTTGTATATGATACTTGTGTAAAACTATGTTGATAAGATTTATTTTTTACGTAGAACTTATTAACAATTTAAAAATCCTACCGAGATAAAAACGTATAGAGGGAAAATGGATTATGTAGACAAATCATACGGATAGAACTTACAATCAATGTATTTAGAATTTATTATCAGGGTCGAACATTTTGTCAAGATCCAACTTCAGGATAGAGCTCTATTGATCATTATTTCGGTACTGGATGAAAATTTCAAGGCCTTAGTTGTAGAGGTACAGGCGACCTTCAGCCATGGGTGTGAAGGTCGATGAACTGGCCGAGCCACTGCCTCGACAGTAGCAAACCATTAAAAACGTAATTTTTTCCCCAAATACTTTCTTTTTGAAGTCCAACTAGTGACGATCGGATGAAGGTAGCATTTTTTCTTTTGTGTTGTTTCTCCTTTTACTTTATTTTCCAATC
The DNA here is from genome assembly GCF_000764305.2 of Hyalella azteca. Lineage (NCBI taxonomy): Eukaryota > Metazoa > Arthropoda > Malacostraca > Amphipoda > Hyalellidae > Hyalella > Hyalella azteca. The sequence continues at coordinate 26,803 of NW_025944103.1, read as the reverse complement.
TTATGGGTACTGTATTTTTTAAGGGAGTGGTAAAGAAAACGAACAATATGCTAGGTAAAATTCTTTTTTTTTTTGTACTGGTTCTTCTCGTTAGCTCTTATTCGTGGAAACGCGTGTATTTCCTGACGAAATCTATATTTTTCATCAGATGACACAAAATACTTGATATAAGACGCTAATACTACTATACTATAGTATAGTATAGTACGATATTATTTAGTACTATATTCTATATATCATGCGACGTTTATAATGCTCTAAGCGTAGATAAAAACCACTGAATTTATTTCTTCCGATGGCGTACGATGGCAACTGCTCTACCTATCAAAGACGTCGTATGTACATACATATACCATCTTGCTGCGATCAAGAGTTTTATAGTCATTGGTTGTCTGGTTAAAGCGTTACCCTGTGTTGCTGTTCACACGATTAATTTCTTGAACAACTGGCGGCCAAAACCCCCTCCACTAGTGGCACTCCCACATCTTCGGCCGCGCCTTCGATCATAATTAATATTCAGTCTTTGTTTTAAATTGCAGTCAAACCAGCATCCACCCCTCGCATTCACCACCGCAAACCCTATTACTTTATTTTCTGGTACAGGGTACTGCGTGTAGTGCCCTGGTAGACGCTAATCCTCTGACAAATGAGAAGCAGAAGTCAACCAGAATTAAATGTCCGTTATCGCTCAAAGTCAGCGCACGTACGCTAGTCGATCACAGGCATTTCGACTTGGTCAAATATTATCATAGAAAGTTCATGCTGCCACTTACCACGACCATGTTTCATGGAACCGGATACTTGCCATTTTCTTCAAACGTTTCTTACAGTAATGGTGTAAGATAGAAGCTCTCATGAATTTAAATTGAATGTTTGATAAAAAACGGCTTCCAACAATACATACTTGTCTTAATGTGTGCAAAGTATTTGGGTTTGATAATTTAGACGAAATAACCCAACGAAAACATGATTTATTAGGCTTAAAAATTTTTTAAATTTACTTCCATTTCGCTCCCTGTATTTTATTCATCTCATTAACGCATTAAGTGCTTGAAAGTGAGCGCGTGATGCCTTTCCCTTCGAACTATGCCACGTTCGGGTCGCAGTGAAATACGTAGAGGCCACTAGCCTTAGGTTTGGCTGGAGTGTGGGAGTTTTAAAAAGGCGCTGGACGACTTTCATGTTGCATGCTTTAGAAAGATGCATCTCCGGACGCCAACCAAGACTCGCTCGATCTTGTGATCTGCCGTAGCTTTGTGCCAACGACCTGTGGCTGGCCCGGCCAGTCAAGAGGGATACTTTCACTGCATGCTGATCTTAGTGCTGCGCCGGCTATGCCGTGATCATGATAGAGATTTTCAACTACTGCTATTCATCTTATACATTTATTCCTCATACTACTTATACTTTTAACGTTATTTGAACTCTTATCACTACCTCGATTCTTTTCATTACTCCCATTATTCTGAGAGATTTTTGAGATTGTTTGCGTCTTGCAGTTTTTTTTCCGTCTTAAGGGTATGAATTATAATTTGCGCTGTTTTAGGAGCTGGATGTCAGCCACGAAAGTAGCAGTTTTCATGACATCTTTTTCGCAATGTACTACTTATGTTAATTATCGTACGTCCAATTAGTATTCTGAGAGGCTTGGCTTTCTCTGGTTGTCATTCTCCCCTTGTTGTGGGACGAACTTCCCGAGGACGACACGAATACTGTCACCTGACATTAAAATTGGCTGCCATCATGCCACTTAGTTGCCACCTCGTCCTCCAGACTTTCTTTGGTATTTATTACAATTATCAATTAACGGTAATACACGTGCCGTTATTGCTGATGCAGTATTATATTTTATCTGTACACAATCGGGCGCTCAACTCAGTTTGAAACACATATTTTGAGACGCCAGTTCCGTTTGCATTTATTTATCCTCATTTGAATTCATTACTTATTGTATCAACACTACGCATTAATTAAAGCCCATAATTTTTTATTACCCAAACGCGTAAGCAAAGGGAATTATGTATTCCTAAATCGACCACCTCGTGCACTAAAACTTCTGTTTTGTTTTTGCAGTCAATTGCTCACTTTCAGTTTCCTGCTCCCATCACACATGCCTTCGCTCCGATCTTGTCGATCTGTGTTCCTTTCTAAGCTGGTCTTTATGTAACAGGCGACTGGCTACCGGCAGTGCAATGCATTGTCATCTGGTACATCCAAGGGGCCTTTTTGTCATTACTTTATTGGCTTCCTTGGGGTTCACTAACCCTTGAGTTGACTGAAGTTCATTCTAGAATTCTTCATCTAACTCGGTTCTAATAATAATCAACTTGGGAAACTGTCTAATGGAAATAATATGAAAATTATGTTGGAATGTCCGTGTATTGCACTTACTTGTTTGGGATTTCTCGTGAATCTATATTAATTCCTCTACCGGCTGGATTGTTTATCTATATCGTCATCTATTGGTCCAATATCGTGTTTTGCGGAATGGCCTGGTTACTATTTTGGTAAAATTTGCTATTCACTTCCTAACTGTTGTTTTTTCTCATTCCCCACACTTTCTTGGATCCTCTCTTTTGAATGGCATTATTGGTTATCGATTTTTCAATGAAAAAAACTTTATTGGGGCTCGTACCAACTAGGGAAAACATACACTATTACGACGAAGTCGGTGTTATGTTGTTTGTTTTTATGTAAAAATTTAAATTTTTTCGATTCACTGGCCTACAGAAGTACTCGTATATAAATACCAACATGTGTTCATGGAGCTCAAATCTTGTGCTTATATTGAAACCATACTAATCAATTAGATATTAGTTGGCCTCCCTCATTATTTTCTTGTAAATATCATACGGGCCTCGCGAGTTTCACATCTTGAATAGCTCAGCTATGCAGAGATGCAAAGGTACCTCGCACGAAGAAGTGGATAAGGATCGCGACAGAGGAGAGAAAATTCCTTTCCATCCACTTCATGTAATATGTTAATGAATACGGGCCCCAATTTTAATCATTTGGGTTGATGTTCACGATTGAAAAACATCATAAATATTAATGTAGCATTATTTGTTTGGAATTACATATAAAAATATTTTTCAGAACTTGAAATAATTTTGAAAATTTTAGCTCATGAAACATTCGAACACATCAATCTGAACTAATTTTTTATTGTGTACGAGCGATGAGAAGTTGTTTTCTTGCCCCCACATATGCAAACACTAATATAGCTCGACATCTGGTGTCTGGCTAGTGTGAACTGAGCGAATATATGTTATTGTACATCATGAGCGCTACACTAGGAACGTGAGGCTGAACAAAGCGTCTTCTGTCCCTGCCAGTTGAGCTCGAGTATGGGGGAAGGTATTTATGGGGAGTCTCTGCTGTAAGTGTTGCTAAAGTTGTTTTTAGATTTTCATTTTATAGTATTTCTTTTTATATACGTATTTTAACATTATTTTAGCCGCTTTGTGACGAACCGAACAAACCGAAATTTAATACACTTGAGATCAATAAAGGGAACAAGAGCTATAAAATGTATTGTATTTGATCTGTGTTGTTTGATATGGATTCCTCCGCCATTATATTCTAGTGACCTTTGACAAACAAAGTCTGAAAGAAGGACTGATCAATCGGCCTTTTTCGCAACTTATTAATCTAATTTTTATTCTTGTGCTGCAATATACCGGAATTTCCTTCCATGGTTTGTTACTGTCTATTCAATATTCGATAGCTTTCGCTGACTTATTAGTCTACACAACGCAATTTCTTAACCTAGTTGGCGTTTTCTAAGAGGAACAAACGCTTCATTGTTCAAACTCAAGTCAATATGCGACCCTTTTGCGTTCGCTGTCTCTGTGCAAGCGGGTGGCTTTTCTAAGGGAAGTATGTGAGTAGAGTCTGCGTTTATGAAATCAAGCGACAAATAATAAGAAGCACCTTTGTGACTACATTCTGCACTATTAAGAAAGTATGCGCATAATCGCGTTTTTGTTCATATTAGGGCCGCTTATCTGTTGCTTCCATTAGATTTTGAGAGGGAGTGTGAGAAGCATTGAAATTTGAGTTTATTTTGACTTATTACTATTTTGTTTCGTTTTTAATTCTCGACAATAATTTCGAACACAAGGCTAGTATTAAAAAGTCTTTACATCTAAGAATAGATAAGAGACCAAGTCTCATTATTCCAGGAATTCAATTATACAGAAAATTTACTTATGATTTTGGCTCCTTTGATTTCGAACGCTGATTCTCCTATGAATCTGAAGCCGTGCCGTAAACAATGGTTACTCGTCATTCTTGGCGGGCTGTGTTCATGGAGTGCACCCGGTCCGGATGCTCGAGTGTAAGCTTCGTGCTTTACGAGGACTTCCGGATCTGACCCGTGACAAGCAGATGCTCTCACAAACACGTCCGTCCGGGTCCACAATCGTATTAAGTCTCTCATTGGCATGAGAAAAGACGTATTAAGATGTTATTAAGACGTATTATTAAGACGTATGTCCCTGTATTATATACAGGGACAGCAGATCATGTGAGGCAGTAGAAGTGTTACAGCACCTTGTTATTGTCTTGAACTCGCTTCATGATTTCTTCTGTTTGGAAAAGTTAATAAAAGTTCATGTTGAGGGATAGAATATAATGACGTTGATCATAAATTTATTCTATTAGTAACCAAGCTATTGTGTGCCAAAGAGTCAAACTTTGTACAACAATAAAAAGTAATAATTCTGATTGAATTATTAAACATTCCTCAAAATTATCGTAGTGAAAAAACTAATATAATGTGAATTTATTTGTGGTACATGGCATGCATTGAGTTGTATTCGAATATTTGCAGAGCCTTGCTGCGACGTCAAACAACTTTCGCCGGTGCGCACTTGAAACGCTTTTACGGCGGGCTAAAGTGCATTCTGGTTACAGCCGTTAGCCAGCAGAACTTTTGGGATGTTTAACTTTACATAACCCACACGTTTGCTGCACCCTTCCCTGTTTTTAAGCATCTCAGTTGGCATATATTGGACCTTGCTAGTGTTTGCTTATTACATTCAAGTTTCATAACCTTTATGATACACGTATTACTTCCGGCTAGTTTAACTAACTTCCAGCATAGTTCTATCAGATGATTTTTAATTGTCAATAACATATTTTTAATTTTTCGCATAAAACATTGAGTCTATGTTGCCGGAATGTCCACCTCTTCGTCGTTTGGCGAGCTTTGCATGCGACCTGTGCTGTGAAAGTACCTGATGTCGCTGTTGGCTTTCTGCTGTTCTCATGCCCCGCGACAGATGGTTATTGTAAACATAATACCATCTCTAAAAACGTGAATTTCGAGCTTAGTCGCTGAGTAATATTTTGTTATTAACTCAGATTTAAATAGACTGGCTGATCTGAACTCTGATGACTTCTTCTTTCATTAAATGCGTTTTCAAAAAATTGTTTATTTGATCTAGTAGCCTAAGTGATCTCGCGGGTATTAACAATTATTTTATTCCTTGAGGACATGAGAATACAGATATTATCTGAAGCCGTGCATTAGAACTTGAGATCTAATACTTACCTTCTATGTGAGAAGTAAATTCAAAACAATGGCGTAATACCTGCCTAGTTATTCGTTAATTACGCATGTGATAACGTGAAGTTGTTAGAGTACTTCTCGTTCGAACGAGGGGGGTAATGCAATATTAATGAGATGCGCCAGGTCCAGTGATAGGTCGGGGGCGAAAGTAGGAAACGGTGAAAGTTATCGCCTTGTTCGGTGCGGCATCTCTACGGACTCTTGCAAGCTCTTGCTGCAGTCGTGTTGGATCTTAGCCACTCTCTCATGCCTGTGTTGTAATTATGTTGGAACTAACTTTAATTTCAATGCAAAGCGCCATCAACAGTTCCTAAATAAGTTGACTTCTAAAATGGCAGCTAAGGTTGGATGCGCAACAATTTCTGTGATAGCGTATGCGACTCTTAATTAAATAATCAGTTTTCCCCGAACTAATTATTGTTATTTCTATTACCAATACGGTGCAAAATTCAAATGTAATTTTTACTTTTGCAGTTGCCGTCATCTACGACATCATTGAGACCGCGATGGTGGGCGAGATGGCGCTGCTGCCGCCGAGATCCTCACTCGATCTGAGTGTCGGGGGGCAGCAAGTAACTGTCGATGACGGGGACCTACTTGCTCCACTCTCCAGTCCCCTCACGGTCAAGCCCCTCGATGGAGAGTGCATTTACGAGTGCATTGGTATCGTACCGTCCACCGTAACGCCGTCCACAGGAGCGAGTGTGTCCGTCCAAGAACTGAAAGCCAATTGGGAATTACCGCCTCCTCCGGACTGTGCTCCCCCGCCACCTCCTCCATTTACTAACACTTCCTCAGTACCTACCTCGTGGGATCCTCCATCTGCTCCTCACGATCCCTCTTTCTTCCCCGACCCTCCACCTCCGATCGCAAGCACATCGTCTTTCTCTACCCAAACGGACAAAACATCTTTCAAGAACAACTCAAAATCCAAACACAAAGCCAACGTTTCACAACCAACGAACATTACAAATGACAGATTGGCTGCAGAAGACGTGCCTGAAAAATTCCACCCGAATGGGGTAATAGTTGAGGATGGAGACTTGATGTGCGAAACTGGGAGGAGTCGGTCGGTGATGGGAGGGGATGAAGGGCTAGGGGAAGAAGAAGAGCCGATCGAGGAAGAGTTCGAGGAGGATGAGGAAGATGATGATGGGAGCTTCACTGTACACTTCGCACATCACGGCAGGAAGGAAAGTGAGTACGGTTTACTCGTAGAATCGTGTCCAATATTGAAAAAGTTGCAAGCATTACTCGTTGCCTAATCTTTTTTTTATCTACGGAATTGATAAAACTTACTTTAGTATTTAATTTCTTATCGTTGCCTCGTATTTGATCGTACCAAAGTGAGCACGAACATGTCTAAGTGAACTCTAAATCTCGTTTGTACCAATAAGAATGGACAGTATCTAGAATAACTGAAGCGGTGACGCCGCATCTAAAACAAGAGACCGCATGCATGCTGAACAAGTGAACTCATAATTTGGCAATGTGTAACAGCTTTGACACGTGCAGTGCACCAAATTAAATAAAACTTTGAGGAGCCGTTCCGAGTTCAAATGGTTTTGCCTTTATATAAATTTTTCGTATTGGACGCAGTATTGTAAGGAATCGAGTCAATGACATTCAGTCCTGCCTTCATTACTCAAAATTAAAATAAAGTACGAACGTGATTTGCAGTATCAATGCGTAAATGTTATCAAATCCCACGCACTTAAAATCATTTGTACGCCCGCATTTATTAACTCATGCTTAGAGATAACGCTGTCTGGTTAAACAGTTATCGCTGTGTCGTTCAGAAAGTAATTTTTTTCCAATTAGACAGAGATCATCGTATCAATGTCATTGAACAGGGACGTTTGACCCATCAACGTAACAATAAGGTATAAGTAGTTTTAGTAATAATGCAATGGAGCTGAAAGTGATACGCTTTGGTAGTTGTAATGTTTTTGTTTGGAAAGGAACTTGAAAACGGTCCAAATTATACTTGTTAGGCAAACACTCAAGTATTAAAATAACTCTAAGCGTAACGTACACATCTATTATTTGTATTTTGGTTTTTGTGTAGCGCATATAATGTTAGCATCAATTTTTATTTTCTGTATTAGTTAATTGAGCCGGTAACATTTTTATTATTGTTACCTTATTCTATATGTGTCATAAAGATTCTCTTGAAGTTTATGCTGTCAATTAATGTTGTGGAACTCTTAGAACCGTAGAAGAACCGACGTATTGACGGATGAGAGATGCTCTGTTCGTAACGGGAAAGATTGGATTTAATGGTTTAGTAGTGGCAGTTATCTGCCCTCGTTATAGCAATAGCAACTCCGTCACGACTGTTCTCGAACGTCGCGATTGTTTGCCTTGAAGAAATGTATTCTCTGTTAAATTGTTCTTATGTGATAAGCCTTTGCTAGAGATTGTTAAACTTTTTCACGACTTTTTACCGTTAATTACTTTTTTAAGACTTTTTGTGTTAATTATAACGATGGTCCAGTCGCTTTATAACAACAGCTATAAAAATTGATAAAATGTCACAAATACTCAAAGAATTTGCATTAATCACAGAAATAATACGGAAGGATGTATGGTTAGATTCAAACAACGTGCATCTCTGCAGCCTCAGATGCCCAGGCTTGTCACGACTCGTACCTGGTTCTCGCCCAGGCTACTCGTCTGAAGTAAAACCCGTCGCTCGCTGACCCCGCAATCTTTGCTTCTGTGATGCCCTGGGGCAGAGACAATAACCTCGCTCCGTTACCTTATAAAAAGCCCACTACACGAGAAGGAAAAATACGTCCTCTTCGCGGTCGGATCGCAGAAGAAAATGTCGCACTGCATGAGAACGGAATTGCTGGCATTAATACATGCAGGGCATGGGGGTTGCAAACTAAATTACGAGAGAATGCTGGCTTAATGTATGCACGACCGTTGGTGTGACCCTTGCTTGAATTTACATAGCTTGTTACTTGAAGCTGAACAGTATAGACTATTTTTTAAGGGCTCTCGAATTAAGTATACAGTCACGAGACAAGTTCACCAATAGGATTCGCCTTAAGTGAACTAGATGGGAGTAGTCTATTTAAAAAAAGAATGGATCTCAGTGATTTGATATTTTCGATCAAATCCGTTGAGCTCTGGCGCTTGTGTGGTCATTGGCACTTAAACGTGCAAGTGTACTCCGAATTTTAATTTTATATGTATATATATACTTTTAAAAACGACTATACGGAAACCTCAGCGATGTTTATGGCTGTTCTTAAATAGTTCTCATGAATCTTGTGATTGCGATCAAGGACGGTCTTGAGAGCCGACGCCGTAATGGTCCTATACCCAGGATGACGGCTGCTTATCAAGAGGAAATCAGCCTTTAAATGCAGACGTTAAGGATTCACTGGCACCACAAAACGCTTGGCAAGTTCCTAACAGGCAGTTACAACGAGCTCAACGAAAGCATTTCAGGTAGTCGAGTTGAAACGGTTCAACCTGCCAAAGCTTCGTGGTTCATCGAAATAGCTCAATTTATCTCTTATGATAATCATACATTTGCGACTTGCGGGTAGGTATTTCATCAACCGAGTTCTTCGTCAACTCAATTTAATATCTTTTGATGTGCGACTTCCTGAGAGTCGTTATTTCGTCTCAAGTAACACACAGCTCTTATGCATCCAAATTAATTAAATGTGATTACTGAGAATTACAACACATTATAATACAATTAATCCGTTCACTTTAAACTTCATCCAGTAACTTTTATACCTTATTACCTGAATACCACGTATTTCGTCGTAGGTAATTATACACTACCCAATAATTTTACATTGTAGCAATACTTGTACTCCTTATGTAAATGTCCAGGATTATCTCCCGACAGCATTTTATTAGCCTATTGATGACCTAGGAGATAAAGAATAGAATAGAAGTGTCGGCACTGAAGAAATAGGCCTATGGTCTGTTGCCGATTCTTGAATTTTTCGTGACTTGATTCAGAAGGGATCCAGCCTCTGGAACCCGATCTTTCCATATAACTGACGATTGATTATATGATACGATATCTGGTCTAGCGTTCGTTGTTCCACGACTCAGTTGAATGTTCCACACGATGCCCCATGATCGATGTACGTTTCAAATAACCATGTTGTATGAAGCTCGACGCAAATTTCAATAATTATTGACACAATGATGTATTCTCTATTCTTATTCAATTTCGATCATAAGAAGACATTCTTTGTAGGACTTACGGCGGAAATTCCTGGTTACGAGAAAAAGTTTTGACACATTAAGCAACGAAGCCTTTAGTCTGCATGGAGTCTACACAAATAATAAGAAAGTGTATTGTTTGTAAGGAAGCAATACAAAGAAGGCCAAGGCAGTCGCATTGTCTCTCTCATGACAACAGAGGCAGCGTGTTCTCCGACTCAGGATTGGCTCTCTTTTCAAACCTGCTGCCTGCTACTGCCGCGTTGCTGCCATTCCATCTAGGAACTTTTAAAAGCATTCATCAAATTTGGTTAACATGCTAGTGCGTAATAGATTGATTATTTTATTGGCTAGAAGAACTCAGAGAAAACTTCGAAAAAGCGAGACCACAGCCCAGATATACACGCACCCACAAAAATCTAGAAAAAGGCCAAAACAGCACAAGGGCAAAAATATATATACACATATGCGTGTTTCTATAAAAAAGAGAATATAAAAAGAAAAATATAGAAAAAAAAAAACAAAACACAACCAAAAGAGTTTAAATACATGACCAGCAGTTTTCAACTTTATTCGCCTCAACGCGTCTATATAAATGAATGTACAAACCTCATAGACTTCATTGTATAGCTCTAATAATAGAAGCCTCAGACCATAAATCTATCGCCGCATCTGAACCTAGGAATTCAACAGCTGAATGTACTGATCACAAGTCGCGGACTGGCTTTCTTTTCTCTTGTTGTTATGTGCGTGGGTGCCACATCCTCGACCGATGGTGTGCATCGCAATTAACATAACAGCCGAACATAGAAACAGCCTCACGAGAACGTCTTTCTCTGCGTAAAGCAGAAAAGAAAATCATCTGAATCTGATATAATTATTGCTGGAAAAATGCGACAAACGTTTCGCAATAATTATTTTATTTGCATCTGAAGCTCTTATGCTTTCTTATTTTGATATTTCAGAGTCGATCCGTACCATTGGCCTTTAATTTTAAACAAAATTCATCGCTTCAAAGTGAACAATATTGGTTTCTCTATTTCCGGCATATTTTCTGCTGAATAAAATAAAATACCGCCGTATTTCGTCGGTGCAAAATGTTACCCGTTGCGTGAACAGACACTTTTTTCCTGCAACCATTACAAAACAAGTACGCGGAAAAAAGACCTGAACAGAGAGGTCTTCGATCCGTCGTAATTGAGATGTGTGTGGTCTGCGAAATCTGACATGCATGGCGAAAACAAGACCGAGGTGATCATTCACATTAATTTGACGTCTTTAATGCTCAATTTTTTTATTTAAATTAACATATTCATCTTGTTGATAAGGCTGTTTTGAAACTTGTATGTTGATGACATCATTATGATCTTGCTTTAAATTTCGTCTCACTATTGTTCATGCTAACGCCACAACTCCAGTTACTGTCATGTGTTCATCAACTATTTTCTCTATGGAATAATGTTGGATGTAATGCGATCTCTTATTATACTCATTCTGAATCAACATTCAGATATTTGTGACTCCTACTTTTACGCATTCAACATTGTTCAGACATCGTATTGATTTTATGAATTTGGTTGACGTCGACGAGACATTGAAAAGAATCTAGCTTTACAATAATGAAATTTGTTTATCAAGCAATGGTCAATCAGCCTCTTTAATTCGAAGGGATACATAAATCCATCGCTTGTTAATGTTTTTTTTCATCCTGGTGTGCTCAATTAGCTTCTAAAATTCAAGGCTACGTATGATTCAATCCAAAAATAGTGATTTTTATCTTCGCTTGGTCAACAATCGCGTCGCGCTGCTCTGTTGAGGCGCGGCCAGCCGAGACGCGCCGCTGTCAGTGGCCGGTAAAATGGATACGGCAACGACGCGTCATTTCCGCTCCACGTGAGCAGGTGTGCGATGCGTACTGTACAAACAGCTTCTGATGTCCTAACGATCGCACCACACTGCTTTGTAAATGTAAAGATCCTCAAATGACGTTCGTAAAAAGTCTAAAGTTTTGTATTTCCCATTTTCATTAGAATCAATTTAAACATTTAAAGTCTAATTGAAATTGATTTTACAATTAATGGCTTCAGATTTCCTAACGTTTGTACGACACTGCTCTGTGTAAGTGTGACTCATCCTCCTATGATATTTGTATAGTGTTTTGTTTCGAAGCCCACATTTCAAGAAATCAAATTTTCATTACTGTTCAAAGATTTTGAGAGTGAAAAATTTCGATTTTGAGAGTGAAATTGAGAGTGCAATTTTTCTTGAGATTTGAAATTATTTTTTTCTATTGATTTTGAACGATTATTTGAGATTTGTTATAAATACCTTCTTCGAAACGTTTTTAATTCATAATAATAGCCTATGCTTGACTATAGTTAATGAAAATAAAACTCGTGTACCGTTTCTTAAATTTATTTGAATGCGGCTATTTCGAATTGATAAGTCTCCTGATGCAGGCAGCAACTTTTACCACTAATATAACTACTATTACTCATAGAACTTTTTTGTCCAATATTGCAGCATTAAAGTCGGTTTTCAATCTGTGGTTAGTTTAACACGGCACCCAGTTTGACAAGGTTTGTCATGATTGCTCCCTCCTCCCTGACAAGGTTATTTGAATGTGGTGAAGATGTCTCGTATATATGCTACGAAAATTTATATCGGGGAGGAATCAATTTTGACCGTTTTCAAGTTCCTTTACGGAAGTTCGTTTCGCGATGGAGGCTGTTTACATTGTCTGGAATTCTTAATCTTTGAAGTTTACACTTGATTCCATCTTTTTAGATCGAATTTTATTGTAACTTTACATAATATTTATCAAGATGTTCTATTCGTCAGCGGGTGTTCGATGGTCACGACTAAAATGTGCTTGTATTGATATTTTAAAATGATTAAAAAAATTGTGTCGCTCCGTATTGTGATGGCGATTATTTTTTTGACGAGTGTTCTTTTCACCGTTGATGAGGGGGAACGGGATGCTTGTAATGGAGAGGATAATTGTGGCGGTACGTTTTGAAAGACACCTCTAGGACGGTCACGCACCCAGGACGGTCACTAGGACGGTCACGCGTAACGTCAATAGCAGCCGCGACCGACTGATGATTGCTGCTCGCCAGCTCTCGTTTAGGATGATGTTTTAGCTCGTGAATAACTGCCAGTCTCATTCAAATGATTTTAGCTCGGTGTAATTTAATGAGCGTTTCTTCTCTAAGGTTTTTTTTTTTGTTTCAGTGTAAATTCTTAGTATCGACAGAGTTGATATGGTAAATTAATCATGTTCAGGAAGATTACCGTAAAAAAGGCTAAACTGTGCGGTCATGCAGCTTTTCCAGCACGACGTTATGAACTAACTCGAGTTTCTTAATTACTTCAAACGCTTCTGTTGTTTCCGCCTGATTTGTTTCAATTTGTTTTGGCTGTGCATTTTCAATTTCATGGTATTTGACGTTAACTTATTGATGCTGGGATTCGTTGCACTAGCTTGTAGCTTCGTGCGCAGTCGATTTGTAGCTCCATGCGTTCATTCATCATCCAATTCTTTGTGTGTGTTTAGGTTAGCGAAGCCTATATATTAGTGGCAGCGTTTACGAACTTGATGCCTGTGAAAGGTATGTTTACATTTTTCACGAACATGTTTTTTTTTTCGGTGAACGCCAATGCTTGTAAGAGCAGTTTTTAGTGATAGTTGTCTGCTGCATCTTGTTGGTTTAATATGCCGCTAAGAGAAGATGTTGACCCCAAACCGTGTCAGCACTGGAAATGAAAAACCTATTTTTATACTTTTACACTGATACTCTTCAATATTGCCACCGCTGTATCGGGTACTTTATTTTATGAATCTTCATTGAGGTTCTTCTTTAGTATACATATTAACCTGGGTAGTGGGGCAGAATAGTTCAAAAGTTAAGGTTCAACAAGTGGCTGACAATTTCAACTCCCACTCAAGCGAAAGCTGTTCTACTTGATATAGTGGGAAATACATTAAATTGAAATTTGAATTAAATTCACTTATTGTTTTTAACTTGATTTACTAACCGATATTCGCTCCTCATGTTTGGGACAGTAATGCGATTGGTGGTGTTTCATGTTTTACTTGTACGGTTGTACCTATAATAATGAGCGAGAACTGACGCATGAATTTTGTCTAGTTCGTCTATTCTATCGTGCAAAAATTTTAAATTGTGTTGTGCTAAATGAGATTTACACTATAGAAGCTCCAAAAATAGCTAATTTTCATGACTAGCAGCAGAACCAACTTTATGTAATACAGTGGTTGAGTATGATCTTAGTATAGTCAGCCCTCAAGGAAATCATTTTCTTATTCGATTCATAAAGAAAATGTTTTTCATTCTAGCATTAGTACCAACTTCGGTAAATCAGACTTGCCTGTTCTCGGTTGAAATTTGTAGTATTTTTTTAATGTGACTTTTTTGAAATGATGACTTTCTCATTGTAAGTAAATTATCTAAATCACCATTATTGAAACGAAGAGTCTTGAGGTAAAAGAAGAGTTGTAATGTTTCTATCCAAGACGAATTCATTTAATGATGACAGTCATACCGTTTCCAAGTTTTAGTATTTATATTGAAAAGAACTTCTGATTATACTTGATTTATGTTAAGTCTTTTTACTCGTGGGAATTTCTCTGTAGTGAATGTTTACACTTCGTTGATGTACGTTTACATTAAGTTACGATTCAATGAAATCGATTCACTAAAATCTGGCTTCATTTTTGCATTATTAATGGCGAGTTTTTCATGACCGAGGCAGTCATTCATGAGACGCTGATCAAGTCTGGAGGCCGGAGGGACCGGTTCAAGCGGTTTCAGGTGGATGCCTTGGGCTCAACCGAAGAATTATTTTACGCATTTTCTAAGAAGGCATTGCCCTAGCGCCTAGCGGCTGCCGGCGTGCCCTTGCCCTGGGCCGTCGACTCGAATGCCGTGGCTCTGCCTCAACAGGGGCACCTCGAATGAGTTCCCGAGAGCTCTTTGTTGAGTAGGCAAATTACTATAATTTGCATACTCAACAAAGAGCACTTCGAATCATATTTTACACGAATATTTCTTTATTAATGTATGTTTGAAGTAGTTCTTAGATTTTCCTGTTAAAACCTTATCTCCGTGTGTGATTGATATTGAGAAATTAGAACCATCGATGAAGAACTGCGCAATATTGCCATTCACGCTCTATGAATGTGTAACTCTGAGATTGTTGTTAGACAAGGATTTATCGACGTAAATTCGCAAACCCCTTTTTTTAGTGATAATTGCGACGATCGTTCCCGTTGGGCAAAGTTTACATGTTAAAGAAAAAACAAGGAACTGATTAAAAATAATTTGAAAGTTCGGGAAATAAAAGATGAAGAGCACAACAGTATTGGATAACGCTGGGTTTTTACTTAATTCATAGTATGGAACAATGAATTTACGTTTTATTCAAGGGAAATAAATAATATTTTCTTTAGGAAATAAATACGTGACAAAATCGGTTAGATGAGTTTATGAACATGATTTGCTCTGTAGACTTACTGCCCAATTTAAAGCATTGATTGATTCAATAATTAGTTAATCACGATTTGTAAGTGTATAGCCCATGACAGTCTGACCGTTTCTATTTAATTTCTTGGTCAATCTACTCCATTCGCCTTAAAAGGCAAACAACTTTCCAATATTCAAACTTATCAAATCGTCATAAAGCCAAAATTTTCTTTAACTTTTTCCTACCTACTCAGTTTTCTATATAATTTTTAACTTTATTACAAACTTGTTCATCTCTGAACGTTTGTTATGAAGATATAGAATTGCAGAACTTCACAAACGTTTGCGTGTTTTCGATTTATTCGATTTCGATTCGATTTTTCCTTGATTTATTTCGAGAGAAAAAAGACATTTAAAGTTAGAACGCATTATTAAGGAATTCAATTGACATCAAGCCTCTATTCTACCTGCGCGTTGTCTTGTTTATTGAAGAAGACAAATGCCAAGAGTGCTAGAAAATCACAACCAAGCATTTCTTCCCTGTATTGGAACTGGAGTTTTTCGTTTGTTACTTGTTTATACATCAGGTATAACTTGAGAAAAGACGGAGAAATGTTGAAACTAAAGAACGTTGTCGTTTCTTCAGATTGATACAGCATTGCTTGATCGAGTTACTAATTCACCAATTTATATCAATACTGCCTGTGAACGCAGGCAATATATCAATTTATATCAATAATTATTTATATCAATATAAAAATAATATATTAATTTATATCTATACTGCCTGTGTGAATATATCAATACTGCCAATTTATATCAATACTGCCTGTGAACGCAGGCAATATATCAATTTATATCAATAATTATTTATATCAATAATATATTAATTTATATCAATACTGCCTGTGTGAATATATCAATACTGCCAATTTATATCAATACTGCCTGTGAAAGATGAAGATACTCGTCGACATAGGAGCTGCTCAACTCGAACATCAAGAGCAGCGATGTGGAAATCATTGCATTTCTTCTCGATTTGGCCGCTCTCGATTGTGGTTAACACTTTGCTCAGAAGATGCACGGACATTCATCATGCGGAGGCGTTTCTAAATCACGAAACGATTTCCTGATTCCATTCGGTTCTCATTTTTTATATCTGTTCCGCTCTACGGATTTTTCATTTTGATAGATTTTTCCCTTCATTTCAATCCTACCGATTTTCCTTTACATTTCGTGCCACTTCTCTACCAGATATTTTCTAAGTACATTGAAATAACCTCCTATAAGAATGCACTAAAAAGCTCGATACATTTTAATCCCTTTGTTGTATGCGAACAATATTATTATGGATTGTTAAGAATTCGTGTAGTTTTGTTGCCATGACGACGCGGCGACTCGAGGATTTTGTAAACATTGAGACCGAAGCTACCGCTCGAGTTCAGTGACGCTTCAATTTGAGCTTCCATCGTGTTGTTTTGGAGAAAACTCATTGCAGTGATTATTAATACGTGTTGTAGATGCTTGGTTAACATCTCGTTATTAAATTTAAGATTTAAATGATGCGAGTTACTGATTTAGATTTATGTATCAATAAAAGTCGGGAGAAACTTAATCGTGCAATATTTGGTGTAGCGTGCGGCATCACGAAACAGGGGGAAATGTTGCCTGGAATGAAATGACTTCTCGCGCCATGAATTAGCTGCATTTATTCTTTACTCTTTAGTTCATTTAAGTTTAGTCGTGCGTTCGAAAGATAGCGCATGTGAGAACCTGCTTCTGCAGAAGCTTCATCGTAAAAATGTATTCTGCTTCGCTTTTAGCGATGTTTTTTTCGGTATATTCGTCACGAATATGCGTAAGCAAGGATTCCTTGTGCTGCTACTCATGAAATAAGATAGCCAGATCACATATAGAGGCATAGAGACCGTTGCGAATTACGAAACTTTCCGTTCGCCATATTTCGCTACAAATCCATGTAAATGTTAAATGTAAGTAGCTTAGAAACATTGTTTTTAATTTTTTAATAGTCACCAAATTTACGTGCGTTGATGAATTGATGCAATGTGAATTGTCATCATACAATTTGGAGGCCGGAGGCAATTTTTCAATGTTGTTAAACTGTCTTAAGGAAACATACTTGTGTCACTTCGTTATTCATAAGTTTTGTGATCCACTCTTTTTTAACCTATTTCATTTTCTAGTTTTTCCATTTCATTTATTATGGCAATTTTTATCCTGTTGAGCATTTTCTAAAAACTTGGTAACTACAAAACAGTAACGAGTTACAGCAGGGTCACCCCTGTTACCCTGCAAGTCCCCGGTTCAATACCGCTGTCACCAGGTAATCCTGACATCGGTTTCACTGGACCCTCTGCCTCAGTGTTGCGCTGACCGTCTTAGGGAGCAGATGTGGCTGTAGACTCTCCCGGATGAGGGAAAAGCTCCGTTGCGTGCTTCAAGTCATTATAATCAATAGAATGTGCAAATTGATCTATCTTATCTTTTTATCTCTAGACCTCGTCGTATAAGGGCTTCATTATTATCGAATGATTCTCATGACTAAGTAAAACGCTAGATAGTCTTTTTTGATAAACGTATATTTGATAATAAACATTTGCTTTGAAAATTTTGATACATTTTTTGACGGATGTCAAAAATTTCCAGCAACTTAATGTCGATAGTGCATTGATAATATATAGTGCATTGCCTTTCAATCATTTGATTAGGGTTTGATCTTCAGAATGATGTACGGTGAGTACTTCTGTACGTTTTTATTATGTATATTATTAGATTAACGCGTTTTATTTCACATTTAGTCGCGCCACGAATTTTGAGTCCGATGGCGACTGCGTTATTTTGTTTCAAGACGTCACTGTTTTCAATTACATTAATCTACGGCTTGTGTGACTGAAGAGCACCTTGATTCTTTTTGTAAATTTTATATAATTGGAGAAAAGTTTTAGTTGGCGTGTTTGTAGTTAACTTCTCTGTCGTATTTTTCGCCTGTATAGATATTGGTGCTTAATTGATAATTGATTCCTGAGTATATTTTAATCATGTTTTGTAAGATATAAATTATTACGAGATATATGGAAATAAAAAACGTATCTTATTTCAATATCGTCTATTGAAAACAAGATACTTTTAAAATAGAATCAGCCATACGTTCATATAGACTGGTCCTGAGTAAAAACATTGTTTGAGTGCCCGGAGATTGGCTGTCGTGTTCTGTTATCTCAAACATCCCGTCATTATTTGTTCCTTGCCTCCTGCAGTAGGTAGGCAATACGTGCCTTATATGCAATGCGCGTAAACGTCCGTAAATACTCAAGTCTATTATTAACTATTAACTAACTGATTTATATTAGCTCCTAACGTTTGCACGGACCAGGTTCTTATTGTTCTTAATGTAACATCCTCGTGCTATTGTTTGCCAGATGTGAGACGTTAGAATAAACACTACTATGAACGAAGTGTCGTTCTTAATCATTATATATGCTCCCCATTGTTCAATTGTCAGAGATTCAATTTTATATTCTTATTCTATGTTAGTATGTTTACAATAAAACTATATACCCTATTAAAATTTCGACTATAACTCTGATAATATTATGAATAGCTGATGAATAAATCAGATTCATACGTAAATCAGAAAGCTCATAGTGTTCTCTGTGCGCTTTTAGATTTATAAGTGAACTGTATTGGTTCCATGATCCATTTATATGGGAAGGGGTTTTGCATGGGCTTGAATTGGTTGTTTCTTTATGATATTTTTTAACCGAGGTACACTGTGCTCTACACTCTGCAATGTATCTGTCAGTAACTAATGTTTACAACCTTTTTTTCCTCGGATCTTATTCCATGTTGGACAAAATCGTAAAAATAAATCGTTCACGTGCAAGACAAGCGGCTTCATTGGTCGGAGCAATATTAAAATGCAAATCATGGCCCAACAGGATTTCAAGCCAATCTCTCTCTGATCATGTAATGCTTACCCCCAAGACTCACGATCGTCCGACAAAGCTTAGCCCAACAATCTGGGGCCATACTTTCAAAATTCGCTAAGTGAACGTAAGTACTTACGCGCTAATTTCTTGTCTATGATTAATTGGTGGATTTTGCTTGAAAGGCCGTCAATGATTGGCTGATGAACTTACGATCTCTTAACTTTTTTTGAAAGTATGGGCCCTGAAGTTTAGAGCCGTTCAGAAGCGATTGCGTGACTCGATGCATCACGCGAGCTGCTCCATTTCTTTGATCCTGAACATTTTTCCTAGCGGTCACGAAGACAAAGCTCGCGTTCCCCTCAAATCAATGTGAGAATGACGTGTTTTTGCATGATTGTCGGAGCTCCACTGTATTTAGGGTAGCTTTATTTATATCCGATGTGATACCGCCTGGTAATCCACCATAACAGAATATCTTGAATCTACTGAAACGAAGAAGATAATAAAATTTTATATATGTCGAACATTATGCCCAAATTAATGCGTCCGTTTATTTTTGATAAATAATTAAATCGGTAATCCTTCCCTTGCATATTTTACTGCGATTTTGCGTTTCTATTGAGCTCCTGAAAATTGCGTTATTATTTTGTGTCGGAATAAAAAAACTTCTACGTTTTTTAGAAATGCCTTTGTTGAAAACTATTTTGTTAGAATAATATTTGTAATGTTTATTTAACAAATCTTGTATTAGCTGCCGCAGCCTTCGTTAGTCTGTTGTTTAAATAGCGTAGAAGTTACTGCATTATTTTACCCATGAACTTCGTATTCATTCGCAAAGCTGTAATTATTCCTAAGCTCACGTTTTTGGCGCATTTTCTCATTATGGAAAAAATGCGCTGTTGTGCTCGTCATATCCGTCCGTCTGTCCGTCCGTCCGTCCGTCCGTCTGTCCGTGATTTCACGTTTTTACTCGATGCATCACGCGAGCTGCTCCATTTCTTTGATCCTGAACATTTTTCCTAGCGGTCACGAAGACAAAGCTCGCGTTCCCCTCAAATCAATGAGATAATGACGTGTTTTGCATGATTGTTGGAGCTCCATTGTATTTAGGGTAGCTTTATTTATATCCGATGTGATACCTCCTGGTAATCCACCATAACAGAATATCTTGAATCTACTGGTTCGACGAAGATAATAAAATTTCATATATGTCGAACATTATGCCCAAATTAATGCGTCCGTTCATTTTTTATTTCATTTTTTCTCATTTATGGAAAGAAAATGCGCTGCTGTGCTCGTCATATTCGTCCGTCCGTCCGTCTGTCCGTCTGTCCGTGACTTCACGTTTTCGTCGACGAGTAAATGCGCTCTTATTGTTACACACTGCAGTGAGTACTGAGTTATATTTTTTCTATGATTTTCTTCGATATCCGGTAGTTTGCTCCCACAACTTATGTTTTCAGCCCGTTGTTACTTTTCCATCTCTACTTTCCTGCTGGCCTAATATTTATCGAACGTGATTAATATTATTTATCGTTCGAGATTTTCTTGAGCATTGGATTCTCAATACCAGCATTGTGTCTTGGCCAGTTCTATGGGAAACTGAACGTAGCTGTAACTTGATACCCCCGGTGCTGGTGTAGAAAATATGTAAGATGTCGGTATCAAAGGAAGAGTTGAGCCGTGGATTACAGTGATGTATATACTCTGCATCCGGTGTCTCTCGTCAGTCTCCTCTTCTACCGCAAAGTTCTTCTTTGACTCTTTCCTAGTGTGTGTTGAAACCTGAGTTGTGTTGAGTAATTCGTAACATAATTTACTCCAGCGTTGTAACGCGTACATCAGCACGTATATGCACCATCGACCAAGTTCATCATTATATTATGTAAATAACAAAGCATAATAATGAATGTATTATTAAATGTATGGTCTTGTCATAGAGCTTATTTGTGTGAGTGTTAGAGAGTGTCCCACTGAACTTATTTTTTAATTATTTTCTTTTCAATGCACATTGATTGCGTGACCTCGTTCGTAGGTAAGTAATGCGGTTAAATAAATTTAATGTGTTGTGTGCCTATTGATTTATAGCTGCTCTCTCTTAGATGTTATAGACGCCTCATTAGCATTAAAGAAAATCAGACTCGTTGAGTAAATGAAATTCGATGGCACGTAGATAACGTTAGTGTTACTTAATTGTGATTCTAGATCTGTAGATGGATTGATCCACTTTCAGGTTTATTTTCAGTAAATATTATTTGTTAACTTGTGTATATATGGTAAGTTTGTTTAATTTTGTGTCGAGCTCTTTCATTGTTTCTGAGGTAGCTACTTCACGAGCATTAATGTTCCTTGTTATCTTTTCTTTGTAAAAAAGTAGCTGTTATAGTTGTCATTTACCCTTAAGGGGTCTTTATGCGCAAGTCGTAGCTCAGCAGAAGTTCTTTTGTATTTATGGTAAACTTGGTATTTCATTGAAGTGAATGCCTTTCTTTATGCGGTGTCTTGGCGTGCGTGCATTCGCGGACCGGGAGCTGCTGGCTCCGCTGCATGCCGTCTGCTTGTTTTTTGCTGCTGCAGATTCTGATAGGCTGTGTGCATGGACTGCAGCTCATCGAACTCCGCTGTACCACATTCCTCCAGCTACAGCACGGCTAGGAAATTGCTATCATCTTTGACAACAAATTTAGAGACCAAGGTGACAGGATTTAAGGTTGTGTAAGTAAGATCTGTTCGTAGTAAACGAGTTATTTACTTTCAGTCTGTAAAACAGCTTAACTAAGAAAAAATTTTATTATCAATACTGGCATGAAAACTTAGCTGCAGTTCATAGCAATTGAGCTCAAAACTTTCTCAGACGGTAGAGACGCTCATTTTCTGAATGAGAACGCTTAGTTTATGTGTAATTACGGGAAATGTATCTTTCGTGAATTCTCCCCAATTTTTAAATGAACAATTCTCCAACTTTTTTCGATATGGCATAATGTTTGATTACTCAATTTATCAACTTGAAGATTCGGTCACTCGACCCGAATTTGCTTGCAAGTAAACAGTATGTCTAGGTATTGCATATTCTTGAAAAAATGTATGTAGTTTATTTATAACGTTAAATGTAGCAGTGGTTCAAATGACAGGAAAGGATTTATTTATAGTTGAACGCAAACCCGAGATAACTTCAAGAAAATATAATTAATTATCAAGGCTGTGCTTGTCCTGCCACTTGTCAAATTCAGGCAGAGATACTCAATGGAATATTTCATATTCCTGATCGAAAGATAAAATTACTCGTTACTTTTCAAGAAATAGACAAAATGAAATGATAGTGATCAGGATCTCATCGTTGTTCATCAGTTGAATTGTAAATTGATAGCTTTTATGCCTTTTAGTGATATCTAAATTATTCATGCTCATTTTTATGGTTACGTTGTGAAGAGCGACATGTTATAGTGGATATTGTGTACGGTATTGTCTCGTCCTCACGCCGTCATGGTTGAAGCTCTCCAGTTCGGCGTCGTTATGAGCTGCGGTTGTCTCAATAAAAGAGCAAAGCGGCGGTTAAGGCCGATGCGTTGCCGCTACTTCGCCCTCGCATGTAACGGCTACAGCGTTACCGTCAAACTCTCGTGATCTTCTGGCGCGCCCTCGGGTTATGCTTACGTGATTACCATCATTTGGTGCTCGTTAGGTCAGAATTAATCAGATTTAACATTATACATCTCTGTACTTTTTAATTCCTGCTGTATTCATCATGAATTCGCAAAAAACTAATGGATTTATATAGTAAATTCAGAACAGTTCTGCACGAATGTAGTTCGTGCGCTGCAAAAAGTGTTTCTGCCCTGTAAAAGTTGTTTCTTCTGATTTCAGGCCATTATTTCTTAGGCCAGTAAGAATGAAAATATCGCCATAATGTTTTATAATGCATAAAAGTGCGAGAAATTTTTATGGTGTATTTAAAATTGATTTTTTTTGTCACTCATCAAACGAATACCACTTTATCAAGCTACAAGTTTGTTTTCATTGTTATTTCGAGAAGTAATTATAGTTTTTTAACAATTTTTACATTTTTTATTGAATGATGTTTACACTGTTTGCTAAGCAATCGTAAATTGGTCGTTACGGTGATGCTCTGCTTCTCAGTCTGACCCGCGGATTATTCACGTGAGCAACAACTCATGGCCGGACGCTCGCCAGAAAATTAGAACCCCTATTTTTTGATCGATGATATAATTCCCTTCCCTCAAAAAGTAAACAGCTATTACAGAATTTAGTCCATTGTATTTATGGGTTAATTTGTTTGATAGTTTTTTTGTGTATGTATTTGGCGTTACAGGTATTGATTGAAACGCAAATCTCTGCAAGTAATTTTGATCGTTTTATATCGTGCAATAGCAATATTTGGTTGCGGAAAATTCTCTTCGAGTTATGAATATATAAATTGAGCAGGTCAAGTAATGACAAGAACCTCAATAATTTCGAGACCATATATTTATAACACGCTTAACTGGTCGAGTGCTGCGTACAGAAGTCCCACGATCACGCACTTTCGTATAAATTTGCACAACGTGATGCGGCATGGGAGGTAGCTGCGAATGAATGCATCATGGAACAGTAAGTGTCACCCACACTCGTACAGCAGTACGCTGCCGTGTGAGGATTGTGGCTCTCATCAAGACTTAGTACAAGGTAACCGCATGCACTCAATTAAGGTTTGCCTCAAGGCTAATTTATTATCAGCTACGACAGGCGTGCTACTCAAGAGGTGCTCTCTCTCTCACTCATCGTCTGTATGTGGTCGTCTAATATAGGGGACGAACACGTTATGTTAACTGCGGCTTAGTCTGGAATGCGCAAGACACTAAAATTTACGGACTGTTTTCAACTAGCGTAATCAACCCTATCCGCTGCGTGTCGGAATCATTCTCCAGATTTTTCTTATTTTTGAATAAAAAATTCGTTTGAATTTCATTATTTAGTGGCATAAATACGCTTCCCGTGTATGCTTCAGCTTCAAATGTTTGTTTTGTCGAATAGCTTGACTTCTGTAAATTTGCAATTTGCCACATGTGCGATTGAAAATTCAATCCTGTAATTTCGATTTATTCTAAGTCACATTATGATGTTTTAGAAGGTTTAATGTTATCTGCTTTAGCGTTGGTGTCATAATGTTCAGCAATTTTGTCACGCTCTGCTATTGTTAAGGTGTAATTTGTTGAACAAGGAAGTATATTCAAGTCACATATTATTTGCACTCGTGTAAGATGTTTTTACTTTAATTTCAGTTTCAAATGTGATGAGATGCAAGTGTGTCGTAGCAATTTAATATGATACATACGACGCAAGTTTAGCCGTTTAAACGTTCGTGAGAAGCGTTGTGTGTCGTGACGCTCGCGTGATCAGCTTTCTATGTGTGTGGTGAGCTATACGTTCTCTTGCTTGTATGTTTTTAACTTTTCCATACGCGTGCAGACTATACGAATATCTGCGTCATTTTCTTCTTTTGTCTATCATACTTATCATAGTCAGGGTGAAGCAAACATGCTAAGGAATATAAGGATGCTAGCTTTAAACCATTTTTTCACCGGGCAAAATACGATTTTCGAAGGTCAAAAAATTTTATTAGCGTACTTTATATAATTAACAAACCAATATTTTCCATAACTTGATTTATTAGTCCCGTCGCTATTTGTTCCGGAAGAACTTTCATGATGTCCAACCCATCTGCAATTTTACGGTGAAGATACAAGAGCCAGGCGTAATGGAGTAGCTTACTGCTTCAGTAGTCACAAAGTATGTAGGCTACGCATCGCCTCTCGCCTACAATGAATACATTCCACGACTTCTGTTCGAGATTAGAAATTAGCTTCACACGTCTCGCCTTTCTCAAGTTATCTGACGAACATGACAGTTTTGGAAAATATACTGACAAATTTTAACGAACTTTGAATGATAATAATTGCTTATTTTTTAATGTAGATTAGAACGATAACTAAAGATATAATTATGTATCCAGAATTTAATTTGATAATTTCTTTGTACATTTGGCTGTTGTTAAAATCTTACGTTCTATGCGTCTGAAGGCCATTCTATAACACTAATCAGCAATGCCGGGAATGTTCTTAAACATTTTACGTGTTCCCCTTAATCTATTGATGCTCAGCACAAACCCTATTATGGTGCAAAGGAAAATAATGTATTGGTAGAAAACTGCTTGTTTTGTAAACTATGGATACTGTCCTAGTCGGATCAATAAGTGACTTAAATATTTGCTTAAATATTTGCATTTACTTTTCTACCCTCATTCAGATGGTGTATTTACATTAATTAATAATGGATTAATATCAATATGTGATGATATACAACTCTAAAAAATAAGATAAATACAAATAAAATAAAATTACTGATCACTAGTAATTAGTAATTTTAGTAAGTAGTAATTTTAGTAATTTGTAATTTCTTCCTCAGGTGTAGCACACCAAGAGTGTTAGTGTATTTGGGGTTTTGAGACTTGCAGATCGCTGTTTCAATTTTCTGAGGAGTCTTTCTTGAACGCTATCACCACTATAATGTACTATATTATTATCGGGTTAACCAACATTGCTCAAGATGGATAATTCTTGAGATTTAAGAATCCTGGTCTCCGGGACCGTTTTCGTAAATTCCGTTATCCTGAGTCACGTTTAAAGTTTGTGGATGTGTTAATGTACATTTGCAGCCTGGCGCTGCAAATATACCGAGCTATTTATGCGAGTATCCACGATACTTATCGTGTCAGTAAATTACCTGGGCCTGGAAGTTTATTCTCTGTGGGAGAATAGGAAGGCATCGCATAACTGGGAGAAAATTATGATATCAAAAATTTCAAATTAATTTTAATTGTGATATAAATGCATATAATTTAAGGGAAGCAAATTTTAATTTTTTATATTTTGAAACGAATGTCGAATTGGTGTTCTGTGTTATCGGTTGGGTTTCATCGGGTCTTTCTCAAATCGGCATACTTATACTTATTATTAATAGCTGGACTCTGAATTGAGGGATTATATGATTATTTTTTGGCCTCGGGCGACGCGTGGTTCGAGTATTTAAAAATTCTGTTTAGTTATTTCAATTTCCTAATTAAAGAGATATCTATTAAAATGCACATTTTTAATTCAAGTTCCGTTATGAAATAAGAAGAAAAACTCTCAGTTTTTTCTCAAATGAAAAAAATACTCGCATGAATTGAAATTGAATTCAGTTTTATTTTCATATAAAAGTCTCATTTCACCATTTTGCAGAGCCTCACTATCCTCCTACTATTTATAAAATTTTAGATCATGATAAAATCACAACACGAAAGGTTTTGTGGGGACGCTCCCTAATGAATGCGGAAAATTCACGGAGCCAGGCTTCAGACTCGCAAACCTTCCCAAAAGATATAATAAATTGTTTAGCCATTACATGCGATTTTATAGAATTGGCATGTTGGGTTAGATTACACGCAACGGGTCGTTGACATATAGGTTGATAGGTCGGCCAGGGTCGCTAACCTGAAGAGACCCAGCCTGGTCCCGAGTAAGGGTGTGCCCGTGAAGAAAGTGCGGGTAAAACGAGAT
>NW_025944102.1:0-1058 GCF_000764305.2 Hyalella azteca | reverse complement strand
ATAAACACCGGCCAGGCTTTGTACAGGACACGCTGTGCTCTGTACAACAGGGCTACCAATGACCTTTACTCACCTTTACTAATTAAGTATTCAGGTGAAAAGTTTCTTATATGACCCGCAGTGAATTATATTTCGTAAGACCGGGCTACCGTCGACCCTTACTCACCTTTACTAATTAAGTATTCAGGTATACTAAGTTTTTGTATAGGACCCATTAAACAATATATCGTACGACTGGGGTTTTAAATCGACCTTCACTCACCTATATTAAAATTTTCAGATACGGATATTATTCGGCCATTGACGCCTTGGTTGTTTGAATTGAAATGCTATCCAGCTCAGTTGTCCCATGGTTCAGGACTCAACTTTTTCCGAAATTCATTTGTATCGATAATGTGAAAAAGCGATATTCAAAGAAAGTTTGTGTATAAAAAGAAATATCGGTACTTGTTGTTGAAGGAAGACGTAGCAACAATGCAACGGACTCGTGTGATAATCGACACATGGTTGAATATTTGTTAGATTGAATATCTTATACGAATTTGATTGAAGTTTTTGTGATGGATTATTCGATTACATGATTAATTCATATGACCCTGTTTCAAATTTTGATTACTTTTAAGTGATCGGCAGGATTCCTTGAGAGCGGAGGATTGGTAAGAAGTTAGATTTATTAGAATAAAATATTGACTGATTTAATTTTAATTGTAAAATTAAATATGCAAATTTGGATATTTTTCACAATTTATGCAAACAATCGAACCTCAATTGCGTTAACAGTTCATGCGGAAATGTAACAGCTTAACTGAAATTCGAATTTCAAACTAAACTAAAAATATTAAATTTTAATCAAACTTTCTTCCAAATCAACAAGATAAAGTCAGTATGAACGAAGTGTGTTGCGATGAAATTATAAGAAATCATTCCAGGAAAGTCAAGGTTCGGTTATGAAAAACGGAAAGAAAACCAACCTTGTTGGGCCACTTCTTGTCGATGAATCATCTGCACATTTGAAATTTTAACACAAAAAGTTTGAAGCAATCACCTCAGTAAAGAAT
>NW_025944101.1:0-462 GCF_000764305.2 Hyalella azteca | reverse complement strand
TGCAATATAATAAATTTATTATTTCATAACATAATATAAAATATTATAATCTAAAAAATACATATAATCTAATATGATGAAATGTAATAAAATACAACCAAATAAAGTATGATAATTTCATGATATGCTCATTCTTCAACGATATGACTGAGCATATGATGATTAATTCATATTCCAATTCAAACGATATGATTAATTCATATCTCTCATGACATGACTTCTCACACATAACTAGACCTAAATAATAATATGCGTTTAAAAATTACTTTTTAAAGACAACACTTCCAAAGAATCCATTGTCGCCAATCTTACAAATGTACAATGAATTTCTCATTTAATTTTCAAATTAAAAAATTAGTTTTTCAATTTTTTTAATATATAAAATTTTTACAAATTTCAGAATTATTTATTCCGTCAACTGATTCTTGCATTGTCTCTAACTTTATGCAAGTGTGGAAAATT
>NW_025944100.1:0-544 GCF_000764305.2 Hyalella azteca | reverse complement strand
GTGTCTCGATGTTGTAGCTTGGAAATCCTAGGACTAGATCCATTTCTACAGTACCCCCTTTTATAGCCGTTTTCTAAGAATTTCACGTTTTCTTTTATTTTTTTCAAAAAATTCACACGAACAAAATGCGAGTTTTTTTCCATTTTACATATGTGTACCAAGTTTCAGAGTGATCTGACTGTAAATAACCGAGATAATTTTTAGGGTAGACGCTCCCCTAAAGCATGACTGAAAGACTAACTGTGCATATTCTATCATCTCCTACAGTTGATAACTAGCAAATGTGTAAATGCATAGAGCAGGCAGACACAGAGTAACACAAATGACTCGTATCTGAAAATCAAGCCCACACTGGTATTATTATGAATTCAAGTGTTAAATCACAACAAACATTGAGTAATGCACACAAGATTGTACATGATAATGTCAATACAGTTTAGAACACTCTTCAACACCACTGCCCTAACATTCAACTGGCAGCTATTTCATCAACTTTTTCTTTAATGTTCAGTTCAAGAGTGTCTAGCTTTGTTTTCAAAGATTG
>NW_025944099.1:0-1022 GCF_000764305.2 Hyalella azteca | reverse complement strand
TGAATGCGTATGGAGCTGAAGAACAAAGAAGCTCCGGCCCGTGATAAATGCCCACAGCTGTTCAGAGCATGACGGGCACAGGTGATGTGGTACTCCATTATATAAATATATTTATATATATATACACGCCTAACTTTCTATGCTTTCTCTTTATTTCACTCCTTTTTCCCGCCTTCAAAATAAATCAGCTTCGCGCAAGTGTTGTGGAATGTGTCGTCACCACAAGACCACTCCAGTAGCTCGAGGCGAGCGTGAAAAAACTTTGAAATTTTGAAAATAACTGATTGCGTATCAGCCAGATGAAAAAAATAATAAGCATTTAAATTTATTTTAAATGTTTTACTCTTGAAAAGTTTTGTAAAGGAGTAGGTAACAATGGAAAAGTTTAGAGCATTATTGATGTGACCGAGGTTTAAGGTATAAAGGGCCAAGTGAGGTGACACCGTAGTGGGCAGAGCTTTATTACGAACTGAGAACACACTATACAACGGGTTACCACAATGACTTATCTTGTTGCCATACAGGCAAGCTAAACGCTAAATGGTGATTACCACAATTATTTTAGGAAAATTTCGTTAAAAGTAATAGCCCAATATGATAAATGCTAATAACAAAACAAACAGAATGACTCACTACACTCTACTATCAGCTTGAAAGTGTGTCACTATATGGACTCTGTGACCCATTAATTTTTCTGTGTGCGGATTACTTCATCTATCGTTCCTCTGTCTCTAATATTGCTCATTTCATTTGTGGGATTACGAGCGTGTATCATCGTCCTTATCTATATTATGTTGAGGTTAACTTTAATGCCAATTATTATCGTCAAAAATTGTACGTTCTGAGGTGCACTCCTTTAATTGAAAAATAGTAGAGGTAGCATGAATGTTACAGCAACGAATGTGAATGAATGAATGTAAAATAAACGAATGAACGTTACCGCAATCTCTTTTATTACACTCCCGCATAAATTTCAGATAACCTCTCAGTACGAGGAAGATTATCTAAGGTAGTAAAGAGCT
>NW_025944098.1:0-1391 GCF_000764305.2 Hyalella azteca | reverse complement strand
GAGGCCTGCTTGGGCGCAGGCTGCTGCTGCTCGCGCTGAGATGCCGCTTCTGCCTCAGGCTCAGCCCGCGTTGGAGGCTCGAAGACAGCAAAGCAATCGGTGACAAGCTGCTCCTGTAACCTGTAACGCGATGCCAATGTGAGTTACGGGAGCTGCTCGTGTAACCTGTAACGCGACGCTCATGTGAGTTATGAAAATGACGGGTTGCTCCTGTTACCTGTAAAGGCCCGTTCACACTAAGGAGTAACACACGGGCGTCAAGCGCCTCACAGCCCCTGTACGTGCGCTTCTTGTGGGCAACGAAGCGATTGACGAGCTAGCGAATCACAGTCGCGCTGCCTCAGGCAACACAAGCGCTGGCCCGCTGCACTTAGTAGACGGCTGTCTGTGGTCTAGCGAGGTTGTCTATATACACTGGTCCTTCACTATGGCAACTAACGCCACACTTGTTTGGACTCGCTCTCTAGTAGAGAGGCTAGTTGATCTTAGTAGAGAGCATGGATGGCTGTAGAGAGCTCCGTCAAAGGAGTGTAAAAGTCGAAATGCAAAAAACAAGCTCTGGTGAAAATAGTAGAAGTTTCAAAAAAACTTTTGTGTACAAGTCACCATTGACGAGTTTTGCAAGAAAATGCATACGTTGCGTTCGCAATTCCATCGTGTTAATGAATTTTATTGCAAATGAATTCCATTGCATGTAATTCCACTTCAATTCCATCATCCTGCTTCTGAATGAGTGGCATTATTTTCTTTAGCAGACTGTCAAACAAGTCCACTGGCAGTCTAGTATAATTTTGAAAGTCTGATGCATTCGCAACTGATAATTCTTTGAAAATGTAATTGTGTAAATCGTGTTTGTGTAAATCCTCACAACAGCACACCCGAGAACAATGGCCCAGAGCTCAAATTCGGTTATATCCATCTCCACTGACGTCTTAATAACTGGCATCTAATCTTCAAAGCACACGGTCTCGAGCTACCGTGTACAAAAATAAGTGTGAACGGTTGTGGGCGGTGAGGCGCTGCAGCAAGCGCCTCGCCGCCCATGTCGTTGCCCCCTAGAGTAAACGGGTCTTTAACGCGATGCCAATGTGAGTCACGGGAGCTGCTCCTGAAAAGCTGCACAAATCATTGAATAATGAGGAGCCCTTTACCACGATACACTCGCCACAGGGAGTTAAATCAACAAATATGCCCCACTGAGATCAACAGGGCATAACACAAGGAGTTTGCTGATGAGATGATGCACATTACAGCCTAGAAGACGGCGGCCACCAATACTGAATGCTTTCATGTAAATACCATGATACACATAACGTTATCGTACACTTTTGTGTATAATAACTGGTACGCTGCGGAATACCGTGAACATTACAATAGAATCGTGTATCGGA
>NW_025944097.1:0-3639 GCF_000764305.2 Hyalella azteca | reverse complement strand
CACGTCGAGAAAATAAGCCTAATTTTTTATTATAATAATAGAAATAAAATTTGATATAATAATAGAAATTTATTATCATAGAAATCAGCATTTTTACAATCATGGTAATAATAATTGAAATCAGATATTCAGTATGAGAGTAATTCAGTGGGCATGGTCTGATGTTAATATGACATTTTATAAAGCGATGTTTAATGCATTGTTACGGACTACTTTTTATCTCTGAAAAATTTTTTACAGGAATAGAACGACATGAAATGAAGAACATTTCTTAACATGCATATTTAATAAATTTCTGACATGGAAAATTTCCACATCGAATGAAACGTATCGAACGTATCGAATTTAATATGCTGTACTCTAGCTAATTTACTTCAGAGATGTGCATTAAAATAATTGTTCATGTGGTAGCAAATGGAAAACTTTATACTAAATTGTGATGTTTTTGCATTCATTCTCTTCATATTTAAAAACATAATTACGCTCATAAACGACCATGACGCTCATAGACCAGACTGCGAAGTGGGCTGGGAAAGAAGAGTGCATGTTTACCTTGAAGAGAAGATTTATTGCCTGCGCCTATATAACCAAATATAGGCGAATATAACAACCAAAGGTCTGGTCGTTCTTTTATCTACGGAAGTTTCACCTACCTTTGGGCTTTGTAATCAAATATCTAGTACTAGAATAATAATTCAGAAATGTTTGGGGTAGCGATCAATGAAGAATAAATAGTTAAACCGAAGTATATTTAGAAAATGCTAGAAAAGTTACGCTTTACGAACATCGGGGTGCATAATTTTATCCTCCCTGATAACCGTTGAAATAAAAAGTTTACATAATTTATCTTAATGTCTGCGTATTGAAAATAATTAGCCAGGACAGCATTCCAAATTTCAGACTTGTATATTATTTATGAGGGGAGTTATTTCAGTTGTAAGTAGTTATAAAACTCCATAGCGACTATCGCGGCTGAGCGCGTTGATGCCGAGTCCACGGGACTCATAAATGAACGGCGCAGTGTCCGCTACACTCTTGCCTCCATTGATCATCTAACGTCTCAGAGGACGCCTGAACTCCAATGCATTGTCGACTGGTGAAGGACTTGTAATCCAACCGACGGTCCAATTCAGATTGAATATTCCCACTTCATACATGAAATTCAACTATCTCACACTGTACAGGTGAGCAGCTTTGAATACCGAACTTGGTACTTATGTTCTTCTCAATACTATTACTACGCAAATTTGTACGCGAGACATAATTATGATATATATTCCTCCGATACACAATTACTTCGATACTAATTAAGGCACCATCTCTTGAGCAGGTCAGTTCCTTAATTATGAATGAACCTCGGCCCTCAAGTTCAATTTTATTGGTTTTCTTTCTATGCTTCCGTCGTAATTCTCTTTAATTCGTATGTTTTTTCTCAAGTTGCTTCAACTTGACTGAATAATAATTGTTATCTTAGATTAGTTGCACACCACATCAAATAACAGTACGAAGATTCATTACATGACAATACTGTGGCCTCACTTTTACACCTTGAATTATTTGTCCTAGACCGATTCAACACACATATTTCAACTCACTCATGATCTTCCATTAAAGCTTCAATTTTTGTCATGCCTCGAAATACTTTTCGTGAGTTTTTGACTCCAGGGATGACATTTACACCGGAAAGCCACAACTATGCAATTTCATTGATGTGCGCTCAATGCATCTTATTATACATGGATATGATCATGAATACAAAGCCATCATTTAATATTTATTATACATCAATATTGAGGTGTCAAGTTGTAATACGAAAAATTCGGCAAAAAATTGTAGGAAATACACAATTATAAAACATGGCATCTTGGATAAGCGAAAAAACATCTCAACGACGTCGTACTTTACTGGCGCTGGGAAGCTGTATGGGAATATTACAATTATCAATGCGGTATACAACAAACTTTCGAATGAGGAACAGATTACATGCAATGTATTTTGCCCTTATCATGAAAGGCTCAGATAAAATATAAATGTATTTTGTTCTTCAGTTGTACTTTATTTATATACAACAAACAAACAACTTGCGAGAAACTACAGTTTGGAAACCGACAGCACGAGCAAACTAAAGATTTCAGGTCGCACCGAAGAAAAATTCCCTCATCAATTTTTAGTGGATAATATTTTCAATTGAAAAGTAATAAGTAAGGAAGAACGGGATTCGGACGTGAGGGCGCAAATGAATGTGAGGACTCGGCTTCTACTATAGAGACGAGCTGGTAGATATTCATATAAAGTAGATATTTCTATGAAGACGCGCTGGTAGATTCGCATTGCAAGCGCCACGTAGTTCATCTTGATTTGATCAATGTTTTTATTTCCTAGATTTTTTCGTGATAGATAATTACAGAAAATTCCTCTAATTTTTAAAAATTATTTCACGACGAAAGTTTGAAAATAAAACGGAATTTAAATGTGGAAGTTCTCTATTAATTTTAGTTATAAGCCTAAAGTTATATTGTTGTCAGTTATATTGTTGTCAGAGAAAAGAAAAAGTTATTTAAATGTAATAATTATAGACTAGGAAAAACATATTTACTTGTGAAAAATTTTCGGTAAATACTAACAAATCATAAATTATAATAATTTGATCTGCAAGTCCAGCAGGTATGACGCGGCGGCGACGGCACCGCGAGGCCGCTTTGTCTTAAGTGTATGGGATTGCTCAGAATGCTAGTNGAACACTAAGAAACCCGTATTTTGAGCGTGTACTGATGAATCTAACTTCGCTGAAGAAGTGTGCTTCATCGTCCTTACAAGTTTTCATATTCTGCTTTAGAATTACTCGAAAAACTTTATCCTTATATATCTATAGACAGTTTTTTGTGCATTTAAAGGAGTTTTATAGCTGAGAAATGCCTATAAAATATAAAATCTGTCTCTTATACACATCTAGATGTGTATAAGAGACAGGATTAATATCTCTTAATCTTAATATAATATCTTTAATCCTTATAATTCTAAATGTTATTGTAATTATTAATCATTTAAAGCTAGTATTTCGCCTCGAGAGTATTAATTCTCTGTTTTGAAATTTTCCTGGGCGAATTTTTCTGCAAAATGCCGTTGCTTTTGAAAAAAAATGAGTTGATGTACTGTATATTGGAATTTTATTGCCTTCTGTTTGGAGAGAATTTTTTTATATTTCTTTCTCTGTTTTAAATCTCGATGTCCCCTGCGATCATACGTATTGGTATTTAATTTTAATTTTCTCTTGCTAGGAGTATAAAGCAGCGAGTAAGGCTTCACTACTGCCTTTGAAACATAAAAGCAAGCAAAAGTTCATGTATGAATTGTAGTTTTTGTTTATCGTGTCAGAAGTTGCACGTCAAGGTACGGGTCGCAGAATATTCCTTTGCGTGTGTGCTGACACATTTTTCCGCCCTCTGCACTCGATCCAAATTGCATCTTGTTGATTTTGGATGTGATCTATTGCTGGGCATTGAACCATTGCCTTTGAATCAGACCGGCAAAAACTGATCACTGTTATAGAAACGATTGCACACTGTACAGTAGAGGCGACCGTCAGAATTCTTTTTATTTTCTCCGCGGTGAGATTGGCTTTGAAGAAAAATAATTGGT
>NW_025944096.1:0-20394 GCF_000764305.2 Hyalella azteca | reverse complement strand
GAACTAATTAGTAAGCGTTTCAATGCTCGACCAGCTTCCTCGCAGCGATCTGCCCCAGCTGCCGTGACTTACTTTACACTCTGTTGCTTCTCATGCAGCGACCTGTAGTTTGATTCTGCCCGTTCCACCCGGAATTTTGGAGTACTTTTCAGCGAAGTGTTCTTTCTTAGTTTTTTTATGATAAAAGTGCCGTAGATCAGTGTAAAATAACTTAGTTTAGCAATTATAGATGGCAGTTTGTAGTGTAGTGCATTCAAGTTCACGAAAAAGTGTCAAACTTATGTTTTGAAGATTAAAATGTTTTTTATTCCTGAGGAGCGCAATTTTTACGTTTGATCTGTGAGTAATTGAATATAATGGCACCCAAGGATTCTTTCTCATTTTTGTCCCGAGTAACAGTTTATGGGAACTAACCGTACCTAGATAACACATATCAGCACGTTATGCATTAGTTATTATTTATTTTCAAAAATAGAAAGATTAATATGATATGCATTTTAACATTAACTTAGTTTCAAATTAATTTAATTTAGCCTGTTAACAAAACAGTACAAAATATCCCACCAAAGTTTCTATACTTACAACAAAGTCTACTCCATAAATGCGACCACCAGCGAGTTTCTCACTTGGTCGATAACACACTTAGCTCCCGGCAAGACTACCAAGTCAATTTTTGACCAGCAAAATGTTGCGTTCATAATTTGTGAATTTATATTTTGCTAACAATTCAATGTATTAGGTACTAACTACTGTCAATTTTAAATTAATTCTAGGATCTCAAGTTTTCTATAATATTTCGCTCACCTGTCGTCAGTTACTATACATATTGAAGCAGTTCACTCAAAGCCCACTCATCGACAGCGATGTGCCAAAACGATCGTAAAATGCTTTGCTTCATATTTAAATGCAAGCAGTTCTTGCCTTGCTTTCCTTACATAAAATAATTTGTTTCATTGTGTATTTCGATCAACAAAAAGTTTTGCTAGAAAATAAGTAAGAAATTTCGTGGCGCAGCATATTCATTTGTAATATACTTTAATTTAAATACAGATTTGCGTGGTCAACTCAATGGATAAAATCTTTCACTGCTTGCAAGCGGTCGTCGGTGATGAATAGTTCAAACATTTTTACATTTTATACAAACTATTCATTATTATGCACTGAAGTTACTCGTCAAAAAGTACCTATAACGGGTTACGAATATCATGATTGGCTCTAGTATTCAAAATTTAAATTATTTGAATGCGATAGAAGCATCATGTTACACACTCCAAGAAATGATTACGAACTTAATTAATGCGGAGGCTTTTTGCTTGTTTTCTTCCAGATCAGCTTGCACTTTGTATGCCACCGGCTTTGTTGGTTTAGCATAAATTTCATGGGGGAGCGTGGGGGGTTCAGAAAGTGTTCATATCGGACCAACGCCTTACAAACATCGTACGGTTCTGATTTCTGAGGCGCGATTAAATGTAATACATCGACATTGTGGAGCATTGTACAATGTACGTACATGTCTATTATTTGGTCTGAAGATCTGGTGATATTGCGGTCTACTAAACAATAATTAAGTATAAAGGTTTCCGGTTTCGTTTCGGTCGAAAGTTCAATCACAGGAATTGTTTCCGTTTGATCATAGCATGGTTACCTTGCTTATGCTCAAAATTAAAATGAATTATTATTGTTTTGAATGAAATTTACTAACGTACCGCAATTTGCGAATTATATGGTAAATCATCATGTGAAAGTAGTTTCAATTATAAATATATTTTTCGGCTTGCTTGATCCTAAAGTTTCGTGCAACCAGCTCAAAAATTATGACGTCTCAGGAGTGAAAACAAATTAATATAGTAATGTGCTCAAAATATCAAATTATTATCATTAGGAGATCCCTCAAGTAATGATATTATTCTCGGCAAATGAAAGGCTTCAGTGCGTGCCATGAGTGTATAGGTTCTCAGAATGTGCTACACGGCGAGCACGAACATTGCTGTTGTTAGACCAGGACACGCAGCACTAAAATACCTCATGCAGTTTACCATTTTTTCGTCGCCAGACTCGAATGAAATTCAATTTCCCTTAGTCCATTTCCCGGTGGATTTCTCTGTTCTGAGCCTACAACTAAAACCCCAGTTGGATTATTCACCGCCGGCCATCTATTGGCCAACAAAAGATGGGTTTAATTTTATTAATGGTGAGAAGATAGTGAAAGCTCCATACCTAGTATACATTTTGATAGGACCTTGTCCCTACAGTGATGAAGTTTATGAAATGATTTTAACATTAGACAGGGATCTGTGAAAACTCAATAAATAAATATTTTGAATCTTTGCTGAAGTAATTATCTCTTTTAGTAATAGATGCGCCAATAACCCTTCCTCTTAAAAAATGTGCGCAATTTTCAAATATTTAAACATTGATTATCGCACCCAGTGATTGTCGCAAGTTTTTCGGAAAATCATAGAAGGAACTAGAGAATAGTTACGATAATTTGCTGTAATTGAGCGAACATTTTAATCATGGCGAAGTGAACTAGAATTTATCCTCCTATTCCGAGAAATGCTGAGATCCCTTCCTAAGATTTTTGCATTTCAAGTAACTGAAAAGATCCAGCCTGCAGTCCCGATGCATATTAGGGCATTGAATAATTTCTTATCGATATAACCTCGACGGTGTTGAGAGCTCAAAAAGATACACAATGACGCCCGTTCTATAGCGCCCCAGAGGGAAGACAACCTCAATGGCGGGGCTGATCTTTATGGGCTAGTCAACTTTCAAGGGAAATATTCGGGGGAAATTCTCGAAGATCTCCAGGAGCCGCTGCCATTCTTTTTGTTTCCGTAGTTATCTTAAGGCGACGGTAGCGTTGTTAAGATCACCAAATACAATTAGAATATTTTGCCATCTAAAGTGGAGATGTGGATTTTTATAATTTGATTCAAGTTTCTATTTGTCAATTTTTATTTCATCAGTAAAACTCATCAGACACCCTCAATTATACCTTTTTCAAAATCAGTTATAAAACTGAATGCCAAACTAATAACACTGCATGTATCACGTAAATGATGAAACATGAGCCAAACCATTGATTTATAAATGCTACATTTAAATTTAATCTAAGCCTAAGGTAACCGGGCCTCGGCAACAACTCTTGTAGCAATTGAGTCCAAATCCCTCTTTCATGAAGCCCAACTGTCCGAGCTTGGCTTGGACGAGAGCCTACAAGGGACGTCTGCCGGCCACTGGGCCTATACTTTCAAAAAAAAGTTAAGAGATCGCAAGTTCATCAGCCAATCATTGACGGCCTTTCAAGCAAAATCCACCAATCATAGACAAGAAAATAGAGCGTACGTATTTACGTTCATTTAGCGAACTTTGAAAGTATAGGCCCACTGGCCGGCAGACGTCCCTTGTAGGCTTTCGTCCAAGTCAAGCTCGGACAGTACCCAGTCAATCAGGTCTTGATCGATCGATGAAGATTAGGGCGGATCGATGAAGAAATTAATGCAGATTCTTGCTCGATCGACATGGGCAAACCTCCATTTGGAGTGGGCAACGGAGAGGGCAATGTCGCGGGGCGCAACGACGATTATTGAGGAATTTTCTATGCAGATTCGGCGAAGATCGTCGAAGTTTCTGCACCTGATAACTTGTTGAATCGAATAATCTGCACCGATCGATGTCGAATCTACACTAGCTGATGTTGAATCTGCATTAATCGATGTCGAATCATCATTGATCTTCGTCGAATCTACATTAATCGATGTCTAATCCATAAAAATTTTTTTTCTCTCTCCGAGATCATCGACACGTTACCGTTCACTATGACATGACAGATTTTATGGTCTTTGCTGTCGAACATTTGCATCGTATATATCAATTACAATCTCACAAATTCAATTACTAATGAAATAGAGAAGTTACAAGTAATTCACAACTAAGTTCTCTTACCGGATAAACGTCGACTGCAGCTCCGAGATTCGAACGCGGGAAATTCGCGTCCAAGTTTATGCCTCAGCCCACATGACCACCAAGACACCTTACCACAGCGAGCTCTATCAACTTCATACTGTAACTACGAAACGAATGGCTTGCAATCGTCAGGTAAATAGAGGAATAGCCACATTTGTGGTGGAACTGTTTAAAGATTATTCATTTATATATATTTTAGAGGAATGAACGCAGTTTTTATTCAATCGATAAAATAATATTACTCGTATTGTAAAGGAAACAAGCACTATTTCTCTTGCCACTTTTTATTATTTTCGGGCAATCGAAATGCCGTTACTTCTATATTTCTTACATTTATTTCTAAGTAAGTTCTCTAGTTTATATAAATTTTGTATTAGAGCTGATTAATTTACATCGAAATTTATTTCTCAATTATTTATTCCCTCAAATCAGCCTCGTTGAAAAACTGATGCAAATTTGTCATGATTAATGGAACACGCTAGAGCAGCTGTAAGAAAATGTTTTGAATATGAACTTTGAAGAAGTTTATGATGGGATCTTTTTAAATAAAAATATTGTTAATCTTTGAAGCAGTTTATTTATACGACTGTTAGTCGATAGCAGGAGATTTATATCATGCATGTAGAAAACGTTTTCTTTACACTCACGTTAGAAAAAAAATTTTAAGGCAAACTAATCTATATCTCCTGAACATTATTAAGGTCAAGGTAACATTAAGGCTTAAACGTTCCTCTTTGCGGAAGCGTTCAAACTTGGAAAGCTAGTAAAACGCTTACGTATTTCAAAGTATTAAAATAATTACGTGGTATAATAATCGTAACTGACATCAGAAATCTACCCGACATAGCTCATTCTATCTATTGAACTAGATTGAACGCAATTTTGAATAAAATTTTAAGTGGGTAATCATAAATTAAAGAGCATATCAATTTCCGATCAATTATTCTATTAGATTGAATAGCCAACCGACATGTTTTCGCATGAATTTTTCGGTTTGCTCTGTAAAGTTGCCCACACTCAGATACTTCGATCTGCAACGATAAACCCACAGTCGATAGTTCGCCATGCATCTGCATAGATTATTCAAGGAAATTCGATCGGATCACCCGCGATATGCAGTAACCCACACTAATCGACATCGTTGCCCACATTGGTGATTGACTGGGTAGGGCTTCATGAAAGAGGGATTTTCAGAAGCGATTTGCAGCCTCAATTAATTGGACCACATGCCAGCCCGCGTATTGACAGTTGCAACACTACGTGTTTGACGGCGTGATGGCGTGAATATTTACCAGTGAATTAGAAAGGAGATTCGGATGAAATAAACGTACTGAATTGCTCGACTTCAAACGCAGAGATTATTGAATGAGAATTTGCATGCCGATATTCATATCGGAAGCAGATGACATTTACAGGCCTTGTACTGAGTTGAATTTGCATTACGATTTTACATTTCTATTAGAGACAGCTTATACTCAGAAGTTATTATTTCTATATTTTGAATGAAATAGGTCTATATACTCATATTTTTTGCCCATATTCTTAGTGAATAGTTCGGAAAATTAATAAATCACTGAAGTGAAGTCAACCGGACCAATAAATTTTACCTCGAAAAGTCGAGTCTGGCGCCATGTTGATTGATTGAACACTCGCAGCAACATAAAATTCACATTAACGATCGGTTTTTTGTCCGGTATCTTGGTTAAAGGGAGCACTATAAAGGAAAAATGTAAGGCTAGTTCTAACAAGCAAAAATAAGGTGATCACTCGAAGTAAATTTTTAAATCACAGCAAAAAAATTTTTCCGTGGGACTGCCACCAATTTGCTACCCTTTCAACAAATTTGCGAAGTATAAAAATGGAAAAATCCTATTCTTATTTCGATCACGATCCAGCGTAATTAGGAACTTTGCCCTAGATATTAGACATTAATTGATTCTAATTGTATGAATTCAATATTTTTCTATCGATAAAAAGTACACTACGAATAAAAGATCTTCGTAGGGACCTCGTTTGATACGGGTAATATTTGCTCTAAAATGAAAATTTCTCCTGTGCTTTGAAATTAATGTAATGAATCAAATAAATTTGAGCAAACTTTAAATCATTCCTGGGCTCCAATGACAGCCAACATTGCCACGCAGTTGCAAAGTGCCCGAGTGTCAACACCAAAACTTGCCAACTTCACTTCACCGAAATTCAACGTTTTTTAGCGGGTAAATCAACGCTCCTCCTGCATTCTCGCCGTCGCTTCTCACCACCAAGACGCTAATTTCTGCACAATTTCTCGCGCGCCTCCGGGAGTTTCACAAAAAATTAATTAAGTGGAGGGACTGCCCGCGACAGCTCATTAAATTACCGGAGTTTGTTCTAAGTAGCTGGATAAATGCGCAAATGATCTTATTCGCTTTGATGACGCATCATTAAAGTGGGTCAGTTAAGAGTAATTCTCAGCGGTCGTTTGCTCATTTTCCACCAAAATATAACTTTAGGGAGAGAAATAAAATTGGCTTCCTGATACTTTTCAGTTACATTAATTAACGAAATGATTTTTTCAAGCATTGAATGTATTAGTTTGGGACTTGCAACAACACCTCAAATGCGTCGCCAATAGCAATTATTTAACTGAAATTTGTTGAGCAAATGTTTATCATTGCAACATGGTGACTAAATTAATGGTAATTACATATAAATCTTGGTAATTCTGAAATGATATTGAGTTATTGAAGAATTAGAATTGAATTGAATATTTATAAAATTAGTTATTAAACTAAATCGGAAAATGCTCATTGATATCACTAATGATATCACAATGATTAACGAGTAGTATTTGAACTAGAATGTAAAGCGAATCTGCAATATTTAATGGCGCCATACTCAGTCTGCGTACAGATTTTAATCGCAGACCATGGAGTGGACTGGAGCGCTAGGTGGACGTGGTTCACATGCGTAATCGCAGACCATGGGATGGACTGGAGCGCTGAGTGTACTTTATTGTCAGGTGGTGGCATTGTTTGAGCATAAACTGGACTGGCATGAGGTAGCCCTTAACTTGGCCGGTATTCTGAAGTTGTTGAATGAATTATGAGGAACTAAGAGCACCGCAAAGAGCGCCAGCGAGCTTTCTGATGTACTCATGAGGCATTCAGCGTCTATACAGACTGCATTCACCGGCCATGGCTAGAAGCAGATACATTTGTTGTAGCTGAAATGCTAGAGACTGTGCTTCATTTGATCAGTTATATATTCCTGAAGCAGACACGTTGATTGTAGCTGAAATGCTAGAGACTGTGCTTCATTTGGTCATTCATATGTTCCTGAAACAGATGCATTCATTATTGTAGCAGGAGTGCTAGAGACTGTGCTTCACTCATATAACAGTAAGTATTGAAAGACGGTCACTCATATAACAATAGGTATTGAGTTACCTAACTTCATGTACTCTTGTATTTTGATAATTAATATGGATTATAGCACGTAACATAAACCTAAACGTAAGGTAGAATATTTTAAAATAACTATTTAATCGTTCACAACTGTCGGCTAATAATTTTCCGTCGGCTTCTTTGTTCATCATTTCCATTCGTTAACTTTGACCAATAACCAAGACTTAACTTTGTCCCTCAATAACCAAAACTTAACTTTGTCACTCAATAACCAAAACTTAACTTTGTCACTCAATAACCAAACTTTTAATTTGTCCAATAACCAAAACCTAACGTTGTCCCTCAATAACCAAGACTTAACTTTGTCCTTCAATAACCAAAACTTAACTTTGTCCCTCAATAACCAAAGCTTAACTTTGTCCCTCAATAACCAAAACCTAACTTTGTCCCTCAATAACCAAAACTTAACTTTGTCCCTCAATAACCAAAGCTTAACTTTGTCCCTCAATAACAAAGCTTAACTTCTGTCTCTTATACACATCTAGATGTGTATAAGAGACAGAGTGAAGCATCGACTGAAAATAAAAGAGAGTCTAGGAAGCATCGAAACCAAAATAAAAGAGAGTCTAGGAAGCATCAACTCTAAATAAAAGAGAGTCTGGGAAGCATCGACTCAAAATAAAAGAGAGTCTAGGAAGCATCAAAACAAAATAAAAGAGAGTCTAGGAAGCATCGACTCAAAATAAAAGAGAGTCTAGGAAGCACCGACTGAAAATAAAAGAGCGTCTAGGAAGCATGGACTCAGAGGCCGAGGCGGTAAGTTCAATCCGACTGACCGACTCCTGCAATCTACGAGCTTAGGATGAGTGTTCAAACTTTTGGTAAAAGTGTTAGATAATTTTATATTTACACCATAAACTCTGATTAGCAAACACTAGGTTGTAAAGACATTACAAGCACATTTTAACTCTTCAGAATAACAAATTAAACCTCGGCTCGAAGTTTTTGAATTAAAGAGTTGAAACTTCTTTTCAAGACTTTGAATCTCCTTTAAATTGTTAGTTTTTCGACGCAGGAAAGTTCAGAAATCTTTTAAATGAGAGATGAGATGCGCTGTGATAAAATACTAGAAAATTTTTTCTTCTGAAAAAGTTGTGGTTAAACAAGAAATTTTCATGAGATAATTTAAAAATACCTACTTCCGTTGACGCTTCTTTCTACGCTGAAAATCTTCGGGCAACATATTTTTCAGTTACATAAAGAGGGATTTCGACAAAAATAAATTGATTCAAACATTCTTTTAAAAATTTGATTAAAATTATACGAAGAATGTTGCGTCCATGGGAAATGTGTTTCGCAAATTTATCAACGAAAAAAAACGAAAACGAAATCAACGAAAACCTGCTTTATCAACGAAAACCTGCTCGTGGCGACGCGACTGGACATGCAATTGGATTTGCTGGAGCCAAAGTGTCACGGGAATGCGGATACTGGAATACTCTTACAAATTTTCACGATTTATGGAAGATCTGCAAAGCCAAAAAGAAAATGTTTTAAGATGATCATGAGATGCTTTAAAATATTTCTGTGAATACGCACATCTTCCTCAATTAACTTTGAAATTGCATCACGGTTATTCAGGAAGGTTGTTTTTACGTTATAATTTTTGTCTTAAAGCCCTCTGACCAATTCAATTCTATTTTTAAAAATTGTGATTGAAAAAGGCAGTTTAAATATTCTCCCTACATGATTCCATCGTGATCCAGTAGCTTATTATTATCAATGATATAGTTTTAAATAATTGAACAATGAGATTTAGATGAAGGTAAAAAATTCGAATAAATTTATTCGTGCTTATACTATATATTTCATGTAAAGGAGTATAGCTAAAGAAATAAAAATACTCTGAGGAAGTTTTCTGAGTCAGAAACTCGTCGACTACGATAGACACTCGTCGGATACGGCAGACTCTTGTCGGATACAGCAGACACTCGTCGTATACGGCAGACACTCGTCGGATATACAACGCTATTAACATAACCACTTACAAAAAAAATGACTTGAAATACAATCATAATAATGGAGTTACGTCTAATTAATTAAGGGTAATGATAACTGGCAATTTTAATCACAGATGAAGCCAACAGACTGAACCCATTTACGTGGCCTCAGGCGTTTTATCTGCCCAAAAAGACAGCGCAGTGCAGTCCGCTTATGCAATTTGGA
Source organism: Hyalella azteca (assembly GCF_000764305.2). Taxonomy (NCBI): domain Eukaryota; kingdom Metazoa; phylum Arthropoda; class Malacostraca; order Amphipoda; family Hyalellidae; genus Hyalella; species Hyalella azteca. Next base: position 10,813 of record NW_025944096.1, on the reverse strand, counting down.
GAAGCTTTCCAATTTCCGACCTCGGGGCATTATCCAGAGCTGGATGCTTCAGCCATTTTCCAGGAACATTTTTGCAAACATCGCCTGCCTCATTTTGCCTCGGGACTCGTAGCTAAGCCTGAGCCTCTGTTCTATCCGTCATTGTGATGCAGTCAGGCGAGGGATGCTGTGGCCTACGTGGATGATGCCAGGCTTATTCTTCTTGAAATGCTGGACTCGTATCAAACGCGTGAGCATAAATTTTCGTCCTATTTCGGTGGGAAAGAATTGTAGAATTTAATTGTTCCAACTTCTGTTTGAGTATAGAATCATCTTTTAGATCAGTTTGGTGAATTCTTGTTTTTTTATCTCCGTTGTGTTGGTGTGTATCGAACATGCTTAATTTTACAGCACTCATTGAAGATCTCAACGTCTGAAGATCTCAACAACTATTGTTTCATTTTGTGCTTCATCCAGTAAGGAAATCGAATAGTGGTTAAGTAAAAGCTCCAAATGAATTTTATTGTATCTCCTGTCTAACGACAGTCTTACCATAGTTTAATGCGCACGCAACACAACCAGCTTCGCGCATTTGCGAGTTGGCAGCAAAAATTGGATCAGAATGACAGGCCATCGCTGAAGTTCGGCTCGGCCATTTACCGGCTCCTGCCAAGGATGTTATGAGATTGCAGACATGTCGACTTCTAGAGATTTATTGGAGGCACTGCAGCGGACTTGGCAAATACACTCCAATACAATCGCAACCCTTAACTGGTTTTCTATTGAGAGAACGTCATAGTATATATAATTTTACCGAAAAATGTTATTGTCGCATATATAAGGGATTTTTTTCTTTAATTAGAAGTTTCTTTCATTTTTTTGCAGCGATTCACTTTTCTAAATTCTTAGTTCATATATATAACTAACAAACAAATTGCAGCACTTGTTATATTTTTGCTTATTTTAATGTCGATGTAGATACGTTAAAGGCGCTATTATAGTTGAAAATGATTTACGTCAGAAAATTCACAATTAAATTGGTGTTACAGAAAATCTTTCGAAATTTAGAGCTCAAAGGCGCACACAAAAAAAATAAATGTTGAGAATTTATTAATGAAATCATTCAGCAAAACCTAACTTGATTGAATATCAAGCATCCTGCTGACCGGTAATTTTCCGTCAATCGACTTAATTAAAATTATTTTAAAGATTTACAGGTTCTTGAATTCTTTTTGCGCATCGTTGAGCATTTCTAGGCTATTGAAAAAATTTATCGGGGTAAAATAGTTACAGTTGGTCAAAATGTGATGTTAATAGTTGAATAATGGTTAAAATGACGGCTGCCGGAAGGATACAATGGAAATCTCAACTGATGAGACGATGTGTTACGTGAATTAGACATATGTACCTTTAATTGTAATTTGTCGTCGAATGTGGCTGTCTTCTGCACGCAGCTAGTATCCTAATGAAGCAAAATGATTTTATATCCATGGGAGTCGTCTTGAAAATCATGTATATTGTAGACAATATACGAATAGATGCCCGGCTTTTACTCTCCGTGGCTGCTATGGCGTATTCGTATACGACGTTGGTCTGCTTGACTTAAATAATAATTTTGTCATATTAGTTTTTTAAATTTTGTTGATTATAGGGTTTTTCTAGTACATCATCGATTGTAGCCAGTGCTTATGGACTGTATATTTGAGGGTACCTCTAAGATTTGATTTGGGATTATTTCATTTGTTTTGGATGCAGAAAAATAATGCTTTGCTAGTAAAATTGGACATGCCGGGCTTCGAATTTTTTTCCTTCAATTCCTGTATTTTATTTTTTCCCTCAAGTTCCTAATAAGTATTTGTTAATAATATTGTCACACAGTCAATTAAAATAACCATTGTGATTAAAGGTTTGCTCAAGTTTTGGAAAGCTGGTTTATATTTGCCGAACACACGATATTCGACACATGCTGTGGATCATAGCTTTGATGGTCCTTATACCTTTGAAGGCATTCACTGAACATTTTGAGCTTTTTATTCCTTCGAAGTTAACATCAAATGAATTTATTCGATCGATTAATCGAATTAGTCAACCGAATTTATTTCATCAATGTATCGAACCAGTCAACCGAATTTATTCGATTTTTTATTCGATCTACTATTGCATACGTGAATTTCAGTGCAGACTATGAGTAAAATAGTGTCTCAGGTTATTGGCTTCAAGTATTTCGGGTTCCAATGTGGTCATGTAAAAGTTCATCAAAATGGCGCCCAGTTAATTAGAGACATTAAATACTGACGGCATTAGTTTGGAGGTACGTGTTCCGACTGTGTGGCTGAAAGGGCATTCTGTGCTGCAGGGTAGTGATAAGTTCATACGTACTACGTGTCCGTTGAAAAGATTTGTTTTTAGATCTGTGAACCAGTCACGAAAAGTACATGAATCAACGACAAGTACAAATATTCTCCAACGCCAAATATACTACATATACTACTGTACAAAACTCGTACAATACTACATGTACATGACGCGTTACAATGGGTGAAGTTTATATAGGATCGTCATCAGCTAGATCACAGACTACGATTGCGTGATGAACAAGTATAATATACATTGGGGAACAGCAATTCGATTTTTCCAAAAGCATGGAGGACACATTGGAGGTGAGTGACACTGTCTAGTTGAAAGAAATCATCTTCCGAGTTGATTTGATATATTTTTCGGTGTCATAATTTAACTCAGCTCGTCAAGTCGTTGAAAGCTTTATTATGAACATTTTCAATAACAAACTAGATTAATTATTCAAAGATTTTCTAACTGCAGGATTTATAACGAATCCTGATTTGTTCAACTCCCTGCAAACATATTTCTGGAAACAAAGTTTAGGAGGTCTTCACTGAACTCTGATTTTGATGATTAATGGCTCTGATTAATGCCTCGTTCTCACACTGCCGGTTAAAGGGCCGGAAGTCCCGGAAACGCCAAGCCGGTTGAAATGCCGGATTTATAGCCGGTATATGGGGCAGGGCTTAATGCCCCGTTCTCACATAGCCGGTTAAAGGGCCGGAAGACACCCGGAATCGATTCCTGGGATACCGGTTATCAAACTGGAGATCCGGGAAATTAGATCCGGGAGTTCCTAGAGTTCCTGGAGGGCGTGGCCATAATCCGGCTTGGTCGGAAAAATTATTCAACATGTTGAATAATTTTGCCGGTACGCCCGGAACCATAAAAATCCGGGAGCCAACCTCCTCTTCCGTTGCTATGTGAGAACTCAACCGGCACGGCCGGGGGACCATCCTGGGGTACCGGGAGGGGTGAAATCGTCCCAAAAATTTTTTTTGGGCGAAAGCATTGTCACTTATTCACATTTGATGTTTCAACTTTGTACTTTGTTATTTTTTTGCAAATGCATTGTTAATTGTTCATATTTAATACTATCGGCTGTTAAAATGATGTACTTTTTCACATTTTTGTGAAAGTTTTGTTAATTATTAACATTTCTTTCATGTCTGCTGATTAAACTTTGAAAATTTGCATTAGATATACCGGTATGCATGTTTATATATTGTAAACACAATGTAACAATAAATGGGGTGTGATTAATTAAATGAAACATTATCACAATTTTTTTTGTAAACACTTTCTGAAATAATTGTCTGAAATAATTTTGTAAACACTTTCTGAAATAATTTAGTGTTAAAGATGAATACAATTTTTTAACTGAAGCTGATACACATTTTTGCTTTTACTTTCCGAAAAGTTGTCCTTATTCAATAAAGTTCCTTAAACATTTTAATACACTTTTTAACTTGTAATACCTGTCCCCATTTACTTTAGATCTGAATATTGTGGAAAAGGTATTCAATTAAATAGGGGAACTTTTCATTAAACATTGAAAGCTTTTATTGAAAGGGGCGGGCCTAAATTTGCATAACTTACCTGAAATACCGGGAAAAAAGCCGGGCCTACCCTGGTTTTACGGCAGTTCTTACTGCTCAAGCGGCTCTCCCTGCTGTTTTACCGGTTTTTTTTCCGGGAATTCCGGCGATCTACCTGGAAATCCGGGAGACATACGGGACTTCCGGCAGGCTCCCGGGAGTACCGGGAATACGTTGATAGCCGGTATTGCAGGATCTCCCGGCTACTGAAGCCGGATCTCCCGGATATCCGGCTCTTCCGGGAAACCTACCTGCACGAACAAATGAGATGGTATGCACGACTTTATGCACGAATAAATGCAAGGATATAACTGACTTTATGCACAAACAAATGAGTCGGTATGCTTGACTTTATGCAAGAAGAAATACGATGGTCTCTGACACTTTTTGCATGAATAAATGCAATGGTATGTCTGATTTGATGCATGAAGAATTGCAAGGGTATGCCTGAATTAATGCTTAAAGAAATACATGGGTTTGTCCGACACTTTTTGCATGAAAAAATGTAAGGGCATACCAAATTTTCTGCTTGATGTGATGCGAGGCCATGCTTGACTCTTTGCTTGCAAGTGCATGATTTGATGCTTGATGCAAGCCTGGGCATACTGTACTTCAATCTACCAATATCTATTAATTTGTTTATGCTACGTCTAGTGTCGTCTTTTCAGTTAGTTTGAACTTTGATAACGTTATATTTTAATTTAAACTCCTCTTGATCTTTTTCATACTCTTTTCCAGGAAAAAGCGTATATCTATTCACAACGCATGTGCGTCTAGAGCTCACCATGAAAACATTTCTTGCCAGTTAAGGGCCGAATTGCTTTAAGATAAAATGCATGTTTTATTGCTGATAAGATGAAAGCCTGGTAATTGGTTTGCTTATCAGAGAGAGTATTTTTACGAAGCAGCGTGCCGAGCTTCTTGCATCCCAAGATCTCCCTTGCTTCTTTCTATTCGAGTTCCGAACATTTTCTTAAGGAATGGTGGGAATTAAATTATTTAGGGTATTCCAGAAGTTTAGGCATATATAAAGTCCTTATATCTCCCAAACCACAAATGACGGTAAAATAGAAGTTTTACCTTTTTAATGCTAATATCATCAAGTTTTTCTGATAGTCTAATATTTTTTTATTAATTAAAGACCCATAACTGACACGAAGCGGAAAGCACTAGAAAGCGAGGCTGTTGCAACTGTTAACTTAGAATATTTATTGTTGATACGCTTCTACCAAAAACTTGACAATCGGCTTGATGTGTGTAGCGTGATAAACATCGCTCATATATATTGAACATCTTTAAACATTTCTTGACAACATTAAGTTAAAATCTTTCTACATTTATCAGCAGCGTTTTTATAACCGTTATAATTATAGAAAAATGCAAGCCCTGAATGATCACAAGATATTTGGAATACACTAGAAAATTATTCTTTACTTTACCAGAGATTGGAGCAGCATTCTTTTCTGTGTCTATGGCAAACTCGGAAATACTCTGACAGAAACGGTGATCATTTACATGTACGCTGCACTTGAATGTGTAAATTTTTCTCGGAAGCTTACCTCCACCATTTATAGGTCCCGATTTTTGCAGTGAGAGCTTGTTAATATAACGCAGAACTGTGGAAATTCTCTGACATACCTGCGCTCATACATGCAAGTGAATTGGAATCTCAAGTTGATTATTACCTTACAAGAGATTTTTTCATTATTTGCGCGAGCTGAGACTAAAGCTGTGCAGAGGTTATGCAGGGAGCCTGAATTTAAACGTTATAGAAGTTATGCAGGGAGCCTGAATTTTAACGTTAAAGATGTTATGCAGGGAGCCTGAATTTTAACGTTAAAGATGTTATGCAGGGAGCCTGAGTTTAAAAGTTGAAGATGTTATGCAGGGAGACTGAATTTAAACGTCAAAGAAGTTATGCAGGGAGCCTGAATTTAAACGTCAAAGAAGTTATGCAGGGAGCCTGAATTTAAACGTCAAAGATGTTATGCAGGGAGACTGAATTTAAACGTTAAAGAAGTTATGACGTGAGCCAACAGTTAAACCTCGTGAAAGTTAAGTAGGGAGCCAAGATGATTGAACGATGAATCGATTTTGATTTGAATAAGAATTTGAACTATGTAAACGCTACGATGTGCATGAACGTAAAAACGTGTGGCACCAATCACGATCAGCTCTAGCTGTACATGAATAGACCGCTGCGAGCCTCATATCAGCTAAAGGAAATTTTTTTGCACACACTTCTGAATTTTTTCTTTCTCTAGAAGCTTTGACATGGCGGTCACATTCAATCACCAGCATTAAACTAAAAATGCATGGATAAATTACATTTTATCAATATTTTCGTAACTGGTGAGGTCCATGTCGCTATCAGGAAGAAAAATCTTATTTTTGCATTTCTAAGTGTTACATGGTAGACTTTCCTTGAAATTTTACAACAAATTTTTCAAGTTATGGAAAAAGCATCTTTTTGCAATTTCCATAAGAAATACTCTATATCTTATACGCCATCACTTCATCTTCAGATAAGAATTTTCTGTTATTGATGACAGTTATACCTCTTTTACTCATCCCGAGTTATCCAAAAAGTGCAGAGGAATTGATGAGAGACGCTGCGACGGACAGAAGCTCTCATATCTCGAGGATGCAGCCGACTTTTTCTCCACAGTAAACAATAACGCGACTCAACTGAACAAAAAAATACACTCGTTTAGCCTGGCCTTCAGTTCACTCAAGCAGAAAGTCTCATGAAGCGCAATATCGAGAAAATAATGCAATGCTTACTCAAGTGATTGTTGACAAATTATATTTTAAGAAACCCCTAAGGCACAAAAAAGTTCATGTTTTCTAAATTTTGTGGTAATTGAGGAGTCTTGAAAAGTTTCAAATCAAAATATATGTCTGATGATAGTTATTGAAGAACCATTTTGTTCGTGCTTCCGCTGCACCAACCCTGAGTTCAAAAGATCTGCTGGCGACTGCCATGGAAATATATAAAACTTTTCAACAAACTTTGATTTTTCTTCCTAAAAAGTTAACATTTCAGAGGCACTACGGCAATGTGGAACCGTTTCGCTTTGCCTTGGCGTGCCATCTTAAACCGAAGGCAGTAGCAAGTAAACGATATTGCGTCTTGGTCACGTAACAGATAGTAAATGTTTTAATGGAAGCAGATAAAATGGATTCTTCAAGTTGTTTTCTTTTCACGATAAGTATCAACGAAATTTGGGCGAATCCTTATTTGCTAAGTTCTGAACTGCAGCGAGAAGATTTCTGTAATCAAGATTTCATTGCAGCTTTACTATTTATTTCTTATAGCTATTTTCCTTGTGTAACGATAACTGAGATCGCCGTTTAGCCATTTTACTTCAGTGACAATACTTATGATAAAGCAATAAATTATTTAAAATTCTTTGTCAGAAATAAAAATCGTGTAAATGCTTTCAATTTCCTCAAATTTCCCGAAATGAGAAACCAAGCTTCACGATCAAACAGTTCCACTCACCAATTCATTTGAGTCCTCTAAAGACGCATCTGGGAAAGTTGTTCCTCTTAATTAAACATCGTATCTGAAACTTTGCTACAACTCACGAAGACGAATGACTCACTCAACTTTTTTCCGCGTTCCTAAAAATGTTCACAGAAAAAATCAAGCACTGGAGCTGCGTCGCGCTGCTCACTTGTGAGATTGACGCGTTTGAGAGAAAAAATATAACAATAATGGTATACTTATTTCTTACAGACGGTTTAAATCTGTACGAAAATTTTGCCTGTCCTAGCACGTTTTTTTAGTTTATCGCCTGGTTGGTCATGGTTGAGCTTCCTTAGTTTTATGGAATGACGAATTGAAGATTGATTTCGCGATGTTTTTAATGAATATTATATCAAGTCTTTGAATGGCCAGTTTATTCTGGGTGCTGCAAAATGTTTCGGTAACAATATAACGAATGACAATGTTGGTGAAAATAAGCATTCTCGAGTCCTATTGCAATCCCTTACAACAACTATATATTTTTCATACAGTGCTCTGGCAAGAAAATTTGAAGTGCCACGCTTAGAATAAACTATAATAAACTTTGAGTGAAACTCCTGATGACTCATTTATGAAAGTTTCGCTTTAAAAGAATACTACACTATATATTGCCAGACCAACACAACTGCATGGTTTTCCTTAAGGCGAATTTAATGTGCTATATTTCGAAATGTCATCAATACGTTTAATATTGGATGCTAAAGGATAATTAGAACGGAGGTCACTGTCTCTGTACAGTGAGAGAGCGAGGCTGGTCTAAATGATTTGAACGATTCTAGATTTTCTATTCAGAGTAAAATAAATCAAATACTATACTACTATTTGAGCTATTGAACTTTTCTTCGAATTATTAGTTGAAATTCAAATATGAAAAAAGCCTTAGTTCCAGGCCAACCTAATACGGGCCCATGTAAAGACTAAAAACATTTCATGATATCTAATAACAAACAATAAGCATTCAAATTCTAACTAACATTTTAGCTTCGTATCATCTGAGTACATTTTTGTGTACGTTGCTGCCAGACGCAAAATATAACGTGCCCCTATTCCACATCAATAATGTTGGATGAAATAAATTATATATGACTTTAAAATAAAAATAATGGGACTCACAAATTTATCGGCTGCGGGATAATTACAGCTCTATAAAATATAGTTGTTTTCTTAGATTTTACTAGGCATTGATGTTGATTTTTACTAATTATGGTGCATGTGTACGGGATATACATATATATAAGGTACATATGTATATCCCATTTACGTAAACAGAATGAACGATTACTTTTCCTTGCTAGATTATGAGATTATGATTCATTTAATGTACGTAAATGAAATGTTTCTGAATTTGTAACTGCTATTAATTGAGTCTATAACTACTTTACTATTACTATGCAGAGTCCAACGATACCCAAATAAAAATTTAAGGTGGCGCATCGATGATTATCAGTGGCTACAGGTGGAAATTATAGGTGGAGCACCGATGGCGCATCGATGCGGCATCGATGGCGTGTCCGGCCTATGTTCCACTTATAACCTGCCTATGGCCACCCTACTCGAAAAACTCTTCTTCCACCAATAACTGCCCATTGGCACCGGTGGCGCATCGATGAGCCACCGATGGCCACCTTTAAAATAAAGTCGATAAAAAATTTTCCTTTAGCTTCACATATGATGATACATTTACATTTACTGACATTGCTCCAGACAACCATATTCTGAGGACTACGTATGAATATACACCCTGGCAGTACAAGTATCAATGTCAGACATGTAACAGGAACAAATTATCAGAGTACCATACACATACCTCGTGAGAAATCGACTTGAAGAAAGTCCCAGCCTGCAGGATTCGAACTCCGATCTCCCGCACGCGAAGCAGACCCTCTACCGTTGCGCCATCGGAGAGGACATTGCAGTCGAGTAATTTTAAAAGATTTAACTGAAGTATTGAAAATATTAATTTCATCGAGTGATAGAAGTTAATGCTCCCACCGTGATGATTAGATGGTTCCATTCGCCATTTTATATGAACATGCTGCTATAATCGAGAAAACAGCCGCTAAAAGATACTTCGTTTATCCATAACGAACGATGATTCAGCTCAGAGCAAAGGCTGCAGGAAAATACTCGATGAGTATCGAAGTTTCATAATGTGAAATTAACACCAATTTTAACAGCGGCTCGATTTGAAATATTTTTGTCAGGTATATTCTTGCGTGTTTCAACGAATTATCACTCGATAATTTTGAAAAGTTATGCGTGAAATGCCTTCATCACTTCGTGTCACTATTTTTCGGCAGCCTAATGTTTAATATTTTTCGTTGGAAAGACGGAGACTCCACTTAATAATTAGAAGTGTAGACGTAAACTCAAAATAATTATCTGGCGGTTTAAGAAAATTTTCCCAAAATATTTAAATTTCACTATCGAAGTCAGCGAAAGAAAACCGAATTTTTACTCGTATCCCTCTGCGGACGAGTATCCCTCTGCGTATCCCTCTGACAAGCAAATTACCCGGAAAACGCGTATTCCAAGCAGGACGTGGTAATGATTAATGAGAAAGAAGCTCAACGCCGATGTGCTCCAACCCAACAGGTATAAACGTGTACACGTGTAGCTGCTCGCTGCGCTTTAGAGATGCCGGGCCGCTGTCAACTACGTCAACATGGCTTGAGATAAATGCGTCAACTTGAAAATAGTATAAATATCGTGAAACACACATAATCGAACCATATAATTTATACTTAACGATACAATCAATTAGTCTCAATTGATCGCAATATTTCAAGCACAGCATACTTGGAGCCTACACAAAATTCGCAATAAATTTACGCAGTATACAGGGTGGGGCAGAACCGATTGAGCAGTCTTGAGTTGAAATAAAAGAGTAACGGAGTTACATAAAGAAGAAAGTTTATTTTCCTCTAGGTTAGCATAACATACCATTTAGAGTACTTATGTTTTGAAAACAATATCAGGAAGGCGGTGGCCGTTAGCTGCAATACACATGAAAAATTGAATTCGCCATCATCTTTTGGAAAACTTTCTTTTTCGCAACAAAATTTTCCACTGCTACTCGGAAAATTTATATCAGGAGCAGTCCAATACATGCCCAGTTACTTCACTGTAGCATGAAAAATTTGTGAACGCCCTACAACTGTCAGTCAGTTTACTCGTACCCACGCTAAATTAAACGCGAATCAAATCAAAATCTCACAAGCCAAGCACGCAGAACGAAATCATGATTTCATCTGGATCTCGAATGAACCTCAACCCAATAACTCCTTTCTACCTTGGATAATTCACAGTGGCAAATTCCTTCGTGTACTGTGCTGTTTGGGAAAACGGTTAGCGGTGGCGTACA
>NW_025944095.1:0-591 GCF_000764305.2 Hyalella azteca | reverse complement strand
AGCAAACAGAGATCAGTAGCTGCCGAAAAATTATTTTCTACTTTTGAGTCCACATGAAAAACGTGGTCTTTAAAAAAATTTTTTATACATTTTATCTAACCTTTTACATCTTGGGGTCCATCTCGTCTCTGCCAGAGCGAGCAAGTATTATTACGAAGCTAATAATTTATTATTTATTTATTTATTATTAATGAGATTTAATGTTTAGTTTTGAATGAACTGAAACTTTTGTTGTCAAGCGCTGCCCACCATCTTGCATGTTACTCGTCCTTGCCATAGCCTTCATAGAAATGAGTGCCACGTCGTCCCACTTGTGCCTCTGTGTGGGTCATCCTGACATTATTTGGCCCGGCAAAATGGTGTTTAAAAAAATTCAAAATCAGAGTTGCGTTTCAAAAATTGGGCTTTCCAATTCTTGGACAATATGTAATATTCAATTTTCTCAGTATATTGGCCTGAGACACGGAAGTAACTTCCATTACTTGACATCCGAAGAGTAATGACGCAGGTTATGGTACGTAATGACGCAGGGTATGGTACGTAATGACGCAGGTTATGGTACGTAATGACGCAGGTTATGGTACGTAATGA
>NW_025944094.1:0-362 GCF_000764305.2 Hyalella azteca | reverse complement strand
GACGGCTTGAAGTGTTGAAGGCTACGTTTCGGAAGGCAGGAATCATGATGGTCCATTACATCCAGGGCAGTGGTGGTCTTCGGCAGGCGACCCCTAAATAACGCGGTCCGCATATCCGAGTTACTTTGGTCCGCATATCCGAGTTTTTTAAAAAACGTGATTTTTTAAAAAGTTTTTTTAAGTATTTTATTTTCTACTTTTTAGTCCGTTGCTACTGTATTTTCTACTATATCTAATGACTTGATTAAGTATGACTTGACGTACGTATCCACGATACGCAGCGTCAGCGAGTGCTCGTCTATAACGTGAGCGCCCGCAGGTAATACTATATATATATAATATATATATATATATATATATAA
>NW_025944093.1:0-2800 GCF_000764305.2 Hyalella azteca | reverse complement strand
GTCGCAGTTTAGGCAAAGTCTCATTCATTTCTTTGAGTATCCACTACACCACCTCCCACATGCATAGCCTGCTTCTTTTATATTTCTAAAGCTTTCTTCGATGTGGCTGACGTTGACGGAACTTATTCCATTCGAACCCAGGATTGGATTGGCTAAACTTGGAATAGTTCCTGTATTTTTATTTGTTGCTTCAATGCTTCATTCGAAGGACTTTATTTCTTGTAAAGTATTATTTTATTATTTATTAGTTATTCAAAGACATATATATTAAATTTTTATTTCTTGTGTGGACACTCGATCCCTTTATACGCATTGTGGAATGTTTTTTAGTGCATCCTTAAACGGAAAAGATATTTTGCTAAGAACGAATTAAAATTACATTGCGTACAATTATTTTATATTTTACTTTTGTGAGCAATAATGAGTCTTGATCATCTGTTTACATCATTATGATATTTAAAATGTATATAGAAATTTTATACGTATTCACCATTCAGTAATACAAATTATGTAAAAAATACGAATACCGGAGATTTGGGAAGTATAGTCTTCAATGTATCATAATAATATCGTTAAAATTAATAATGTTATATATTTCGTGCCGTTTTGATAATCTCGGTTAAGTTATGAGCGGAGTTTAAGTCTCAAATTTCGCACACATTGTTACTCATTTATTGTGAGGTATTCACACAATCGACAGGTAGTTAATAAAAAGAACTAATCAAGGAAGCTTCTATTTTAATTTATCAAACAAAATCTTGAGTTTGAGTTCGAATGATATAGCTTCATAGTAATGGCGAAAATATTTAGTCGATAGGAGCCGAATCCAAAAGTTCAGAATACGGTATAAGAGAAGTTGAAGGTTGATGGTTGACAGAACACGTGACGAATGCGTGACGTAGATATCACGTAAGACCAGTTTCAGGATCGGGTTAATGTATACTGTAGAAGAAATAAATTATAATTGTAAATCTTGCAAAATGACGAGATAGCAAATTACAGCCAAAATAAATGATCAAAATTTCATTCATTTTAACAGAAAAAAAAACACACAACAAACCTGAGGTTTAAATGCCCAGTGTGGTGATCACTTTTTGAATGAAGAATAATTGCAGGAAAATAGCGGAAATCAGTTTAAGGGGTGGGAAGTTGGACGAGAAAAATAGCTAGAACAGTAGAAGGTTTTGATGCTTGAGAAATTTGAGATAAAGACTTAAGACTAATATTTAAACAGTGATCTTTGCAAGTGACGTCATAAAGAAACGCCCTTCTTGAGCAAAAACTACTAAAAATTTGAACAGCTTGATTTGATTTATAATAAATCATGAATAAATTTACAACATGTAAGTTAAATTTGAATTAATTTGAATAGTAACACTCAAACTAAGTCCAACTTCCCAACAGATTGAATCAATGAATTTAATAGCGCAAAAAAATAAACAAAACGAAATTCAAACGACATTCACACAAACCAAGGGACAGAGAAACAGGTTTAAAGAAAGATGATAGAAATACTTGAACGTTGATGCTGGCAAGTTGATAATTGGTTGAATGGCTGATAAACTGGCAATCGGCACTGATAACTTCAGAAATGCTAATATTTTGAATCTAGATTAGAATATCGAGATTTGAACACAGATTTGGTCACTGGCGGCACGTATAATGTGAGACAATCGATAAGTGATTCTGATGAGGACTGTAAAGATCCGCGGCAGAACCCCTGATTTAGACTACTGGTAATACTTATTCTTCGGCAAAAGATAGAGAATCGGATTCTAGAAGTAAGATAATTCGGTTAATAATAGATCTTATAAACAAACGGTGGGAACGGTGTTTATTAATTATTAATGTGTTTATTATTATTAATGTATTAATTAACGGTGTGAAATGAGGAATTTCTCACATTATATGTGACAGAAATGTGTAGCGACAATAATTCACATATTCACAGACGTCATGTTAACAATGTTCATATGATTGAAATATGGATATAATTAAACATTTAACTATGCATAAAATATACTACTCCAAAAGCTACCAATTAATTCTAACCCTCGATGCATTACATTTGTCATTTCCAAGAAAAAATCTCCTATTCCCACAAAAATCACTTCGTATTCAATCCTGCCGGCAATGCGTTTGACTCAAAATTCTAAACAAATCGATAAGCATTTTTTGTTTATTATTATTAGTTTCACACGTTGCATCAGCTTTTCCTGTAAATTACTCCACTACATTGAAACGCAGTGAAAGTTTTTGTTCTCTGGAAATTAATTTTCCAATTTTTAATCAGGATTTAGAGAGGATTTACGAGCGTGTCAGAATACAGGACTTGTTCTCGACAGGTTTTACAGAAGCTTACAATAATTACGGAGGAGATTTAAAGGTGCTGTTGAAATTGTAAAGTGACATTAATAACAGTATTAAAAATAGACCTTAAACACATTTCCAGCCCTAATTAAAGTGGTGAATAAATATTTAATATTTATATCTATAAAACCAAATGTGATTCCTCCGTTGTTTAAGATTTAAGATTCTAAATAATTGACTGCCTAAATAATAATAATAATAATCCTGTAAAATCCTAATTCATTATAAGTGTCTTGCAACTCCTGATAGGATATTCTCCTCACTACATCCTTTATTTAATCTTCCCAAATATTAAAATATTCCGCATCCTTCAGCCCTGTTTACTTGGCTGTAAAGGCTGAGATCGATTAACAGTTAACGGGTTTTATAAGTTCAAGATTCGAACGTAACCCGCGTCACGCACGTCAATTTAAAGTATATTGATGATGCA
>NW_025944092.1:0-409 GCF_000764305.2 Hyalella azteca | reverse complement strand
CCTACTGTAAATAACCCTGATTCAAAGAAGTTTGAACAAATAACAATCATTAATTTTGGAGTAACACAATCACTTTCTTATCTGCTAATAATCTGCTCATTAAAAATATGTTTCGAGTATCGAATTCACATAGATTTTAATATTATAAATAAACTTTTATTATTAAAAATTTAAATATATTTTAAAAAAATAAATTATCTCTTAACATATTAAAAAAGATGTACTATTATATTATTATACATTACTATTTAATAAATACATTAAATTCAAATATATTCAATTATAATAAATCAAATATAAATCTCCTAATTAGCATGAAAATGTGTGCCGTCAGAGGTGCGGGGGCGGCGCGTGACATGCCAGGCCGGGCATGGCAGCGTCTCCCACGCCTGCGCGCTCGCCTAAGAAG
>NW_025944091.1:0-950 GCF_000764305.2 Hyalella azteca | reverse complement strand
TGTTTACAACTGCAGGTAAATGGAAACAAACAGGGAACTCAGAAGCAGGTTTCACTTCAAAGTTACAACAATGGTCTTCAAGGACCCAAACTCAATACAGAAATGGTAGGAATGTTTACAACTGCAGGTAAATAGAAACAAACAGGGAACACAGATGCAGGTTTCACTTCAAAGTTACAACAATGGTCTTCAAGAACCCAAACTCAATACAGAAATGGTAGGAATGTTTACAACTGCATGTAAATAGAAACAAATAAGGATCTCAGATGCAGGTTTCACTTCAAAGTCACAACAATGGTCTACAAGGACCCAAACTCAACACAGAAATGGTAGGGGTGTTTACGACTGCAGGTAAATATACAAACAGGGAACTCAGATGCAGGTTTCACTTCAAAGTTACAACAATGGTCTTCAAGAACCCAAACTCAATACAGAAATGGTAGGAATGTTTACAACTGCATGTAAATAGAAACAAATAAGGATCTCAGATGCAGGTTTCACTTCAAAGTCACAACAATGGTCTACAAGGACCCAAACTCAACACAGAAATGGTAGGGGTGTTTACGACTGCAGGTAAATATACAAACAGGGAACTCAATGCAGGTTTCACTTCAAAGTCACAACAATAAGCTACAAGTTGAGTAATGACCGACCTAGCGAGACCAAACTCTGCCTCGTGACTGTCCAGCACAATCACCGAGCTGCCTTCGTCTATACAACTGCAAGAGGCAAGGTAGGGTTAGTGGCTGTGCGGTAGAGATAATGTAACGCGTATGTTATCTTAGAAGGTATAACGTAGTATATTATTTTAGAATAGAGGATATAGCAAACATGATATAGTATATTATCTTAGAATAGAAGATATAGCAGACAAGATAATGTAGTATATTATCTTAGAAGATATAGCAGACAATATAATGTAGTATATTATCTTAGAAGATATAGCAGAC
>NW_025944090.1:0-704 GCF_000764305.2 Hyalella azteca | reverse complement strand
TAAACTTTCGGATGAGATTGTCCGTGATAACTAACGTCCTCCTTGTGAGGCAAAGGACGCATGTTGAATACTTAATTACGGCGGTAATAGAAAGATAATAATAACCGAAGTCTCTGTCGAAAAATGCTGAAAACCTGTGAGTCAGTGTTGTATGATATAGAAAACTGATTGGCCCGTTCGGATTAAGAGGAAAAAATATATGATTTGGAACTGGAAAAGGCAATTTAGTTGAAGTCAGATACCGTCACGTAATACAAAATCGCTCGAAATTAGTAACCATATACCGAAATTATGATAAACGATCGTCACTTGCCTGTCTGAAAAATTACACTTCTTTTTCCGGTGCTGAAAATCTGACTAAAATAAATCCATACCTAAACATCCATTGTATCGTTAATAAATTTTATAATAGTAATAACTATAATAATAAATTCTATAATAACCGTATCATTATCGTATTCTTAATAATTAAGTATAGAAGCCAATGTTCGCGGTAAAATTGAATGAATAGAAATCAGCGCATGACATTAAATGTCAGAAAAGTAAGAATAAATGAAAACAGCCAGAATTACAATAAGCAACAACTGTTGTTTCGGTGGGCGAAATAAATTAAGATCCTGATCGTGAAAATTGTTTGCCCACCCCTCGTTAACCTATTATAAAATGTAGGCCTATTTCCAGAAGCCTACATCAACAAACCACGG
>NW_025944089.1:0-612 GCF_000764305.2 Hyalella azteca | reverse complement strand
TCTGCTGCTTCAGCCGTGATGGAGGTCAGCCTAGCGCCCCAGGGGCATCGGACCAGGCCCAGGGGCATCGGCCCAGGACCTGAGGGCATCGGAGGGACCAGAAGCGTTGGTCACGAGCTGTATGTAGCAGGACTCCGCCGCGCAGGGTTAGGTGATGTGGGGGTAACCGATGCTTCCAGTTCAACAAAGTGCATGCAAAAATAACAATCATACAATTGTAACGTGAACACTAGTACCGATTCATTGAAAAAACGAACAAGAAGATTATTAATAAAAAGCATGCTCTGGTCTTCAATCAAACTTGCATAAAAGAAAAGCTTCTGCCGAACTACACCAAGGTTCATTAATTCCGTACCGACAGTAAGCATAGTCAAATCGTCTTCATTATTCTGGGTACAGTGTGGTCCGTCATAACATTAAGTTAAATTCATGACAGCGATGAATATTATAGAACAATAAACCAATTGTTACATATTAATAATAAAATAATAGTTTGAAATTAGGACATACGAGTGCAGACATAGGATAGTTCAATTTTTCAGATTCTAGCACAAACAGAATCATGTTCATCAAGAAATGACATTCATTTGATCAAATGAAATAGTTGCGGCC
>NW_025944088.1:0-1044 GCF_000764305.2 Hyalella azteca | reverse complement strand
CTGAAACTTAATTTTTAACGCGCGTATAAACTATCTAGAGAATCCCCTCTCCTTGGTAACTTAGCATGGAAAACCATCCTGAAACAGATATTATTAGGTTACTGAAATGCTGGACAATTATTAAGTAATAAATTTTCTTTGCAGAAATTGTCGGTGGCCACTGAAAATTACTTCAGGTTTATCAAGCTAAATTCTGCTCAACACTTCGTCAATGGATTAACATATTAGTTATATCTTCGTGTGATATCTTATCTCCTAACAGGAAGAGTAATCTCAAAGCACGAGGTGTTATGGACTATACCGCATGAATTAGATTTCAGACTCTTCCTGACGATCTTCAAACACGAAGAAATCATTTAAAAATTATCTAATAATTTTGAATGATCCATTTAAATCCTTAAGCGTTAAATCTATAGTTATATGCAGAACAATACAACATTTTTTCCGAATAAAATTCTAACAAGAGATTCCTTCAGCTTCAACTGAAATCAATAGGCTTGAAAAAATTATTTTCCAAAGAAAATTTTTCCTTAATTAGTTCTCATGACGTGCCCTAAGTAAAAAACTGAACTTTTTAATAATGGATTAAAAATTTTAATATTATAAAAATAGTTAATTAAAAACTTGTCTAATATCAGCGTTCTGTAAGGAATATTTTTTTAAATTCTTGTGCGTAACGCAGTCAGCCTGATAGTGCCAAAGTTCTCGCATTAATTAAAAAAATTGATTATTTTATATTCAGGAAATTAAGATGCATTGAATGGTAATGTTTTCTTAAGAGACTCGTCTCGTAAAAAATTGATGCATCAGTAATCACAGATGCTCTAACGACATGAATGCATCCCGTGCATACCGATTTTTAGTTCCCGTGCGGTCTTTTTAGCGCATTTTCTCATTTATGGAAAAAGGCGCTATTGCGCTTGTCATTTCTGTCCGTCCGTCCGTCTGTATGTCCGTGACTTCACGGACGGGCGGTTGGGGCGTGACCAGAAAACGCGCTCTCTGTCACTCACTGCAGTGAGTAACAGAGAGCGCATTTTCTCG
>NW_025944087.1:0-551 GCF_000764305.2 Hyalella azteca | reverse complement strand
TAGAGTATAGACCTGTATTTTGCATGTTTCAATTCAAGTTTAATTTAGCTAGTAAAAAATGGCATCATTTATAAAAAAAAGTGGTCTAAGTTACCGGTTACCCCATTTTACGGTACGTTACTGGAGCTGAAATTCAGTCAAAGATGCTGGGAACAACTGCATGAGCACCATCCCACACGACAGCAGCCGCCAGCTGGGTAACTAAAGATCATTGTCTTCAGGTTGTCTATTTATGTGCCCGGCCGGTAATTTTTGCCTATATTAAATCATAAATGTGAAAGAACTCCCCCACTCCTAACCCTTTCGCAAACTGTTGTCAAGGCATAAATCAACGTACAGAGATGATTTTGGTACGTAAATGGCACCGTTGGATAGGTCAGAATGCCAGCTTTAAGGCATGGTGCCAATCCATAGGTTATTCGAAAGAACCTGTTCTTATGTCATTTTGAACCAATCAACGCTTCTTCAAGGACTGATCGTAAAACACACCTTCACCGGCAAAAGCTTTCAAATTTCTGAAGAAGGTGAGCTGACAGCTACACTGGCCGTGG
>NW_025944086.1:0-4810 GCF_000764305.2 Hyalella azteca | reverse complement strand
GCGCTAGTTATAGGACCAACCGCCACACTAAGTTATGATATTTTCCTACACATTGGCTAGTCTGTTTCGACGACTTTAGATTTTATATAATAAATTCTCTCGTTAGAAGATGATTGTGAAATGTAATCTGTTGAAGATTCTTAGCGTTGCATTCGACTGTGCTTCACAATAGAAACATTTGATTACGCCAATCAAATAATGAAACGACTAATCTAACAACATGAAATTAGGAGTAAAACTTTTTTTAGAACTCATGGCAGTAATAAACTCGTAGAAAAGCCAATCGTTCCTCCTATATCTGTATAAATTTTGAACGAAAGCGAATATGGAAGTGTGAAATTAAGAATGACGGTGAAATGGAAAAAATCTCGCAAACGACGGTATAATAAAAAAAATTTCAATCTAAAAAACACCATTTGGTAGTTAGGAATGTGTATTCAAAATTTCGTTCAAATCTGTTCGGTAGTTTGGAAAAAATTCTTTGATCACTGCGAATTTTGGCCTGTATTGCAATATAACTCACAAATAAAGGTGATATTTAAAATTTTTTTGCAAGCTGAACATCACCGTCAAATTCTGATGAATAGATGTTCCAAGTTTCATAGAGCTACGTTCATTAGTTTGGGTGATATTACTTGATAATTGAATTTGGAGATTGGTCGTGTGGCCACGAGTCCGGCCGTGAATTTGCCCGAGACGTCCTAGGTTTCTAGTGCTGAAACAGTTAAAATGGCTGAAAAACATATTGGTTCACTAAAAGGGGTTTTATTTGTGAAATACACATTTGTGTTTAACATTTATCTTTTAAAATTGCGGTGTACCAAATTTTATAGAAAGAGGCGCATGATTTTATATGTGTCTGTGGGGGGCGCGCTGGAAATTCAGTAGGGAGCCAAAGGGGGCACCAGCCTGAAAAAGTTTGGGAAACACTGTTCTAGATAAATTACCCATCCTATTGTTGATATAAGTGTGCAATTGGGCTACAAAAGTTCAAATTGTAAACCAGCTTATTGAAAATTTGTCACTTTGGAGCTGCAAAATTTCACTAATAAGTAGTAAAAGTCCCATGATCCCATCTGAACCCAGAACACCAACCTGGAATATTAGACTGAATTTTCCTATGCACCAGGGTGCAGAAAGTGGGTGAATATCAAAAGATTATTGGTGACACATCAGCAGCAAAATTTACATCTTCTGCGGCCTTCAGAAGATCTTGCCGACACATTTGGATTAAAATTATTGCATTTTAGAAATTACTTTGAAATTATTGCAAATCTCCAGAGCTCCTCATCATTACATTACATCTAAAAGGAAGAGGAGGACTTTGGAGTACAGCTGGTACGTAATGCGAGTACACTCTGCACACTACACTTCAAGCATTTAAAATTGAGTTTTATTTCAAGTGTCCCTTTTTACCCCGTTTCCAGATAAATTCAGGAGCCATTTATATTGCGTCTAGCACCTTAAAAATAGCATATGAAATTTTTTTTAAGATGCCATTCGATAGCCCTCGCAAAGAGCTATGAAATCCACTGTGCAGAGAGTGGATGAATATTGCAAGATCTTTGGCGACACTTCAGTAGCAAAATTTATGCCTTCAGAAGATCTTGCCGACACATTTAGATTTAAATTCTTTCATTTAATATATTTGTCAGTCTTTGGCCAACTATTTAAAAAAGTAAGGTTTCCGGTATGTTGGATTGATCAGTGTGCAGTGAAGCTTGTCCGGAAATCAGTTGCAATGAGTTCCCACCAAAAAAATGTAAACATCAAGTTTACGATTACGTAGTTGCGGTCACATTAGAGTGATCAGACTGCATTATCACATGTTCAGTTGACACTTGCTGTACAATTGGACTGTTTTTAGGGCAAAATTAGTTATTTGGGGTAACACGTGCATGCAACCTTGTAAACAAGTTCGTAGCTTGTAAATAGTTTTTCATTACTCAGCGTTAATGGCTTTTCATTAAAAATTACCCGGCGATGCATCTTAAAATTACCCGGCGACACTTAGGGCTTAAAAACCCATATATTGCGACGCTGCATATACCCTCTCCCTCTGCACCATGGTATAAAATGAGCCTAAATTTGTTTGCGAAATGTTTCATGGTAAGAAGTTATTTACAAAAAACGCTCAAAACTGTCCTTTTTTTTTGACAGTACTATCAAAGTTGTTAGCAGTATTTTCTTATTAAAAATTAACCAGCAATGGATCTTGAAAATGGCTGGCAACGCTTTGGGCTAAAAATCCATATATTGGCAATTCTGCTTGCACCCTGGAATATGCAGGTTTTAAATATTCAAATATTCCCGTTTTCAATAGTGATTTTTGGAAATTGCAAGTGAAATCAGGCTGTTTTCTTTATTTTCAACTGAGGAAATTAAGGAAGGGCTTTAACAATGCATGAGAAACTGAGAGTCTGAGAGAGCTTAAAGAAAGGGCTTTAACAATGCCAAATTCTAAATTTACAGGCATTTCTAGAAGTCCAAATAGGAAGTCCTACTCCAGGAAGTCCTACTCCAATAGGAAGTCCTACTCCAATGGACCAATAGGAAGTCCTACTCCAATTCTAGAAGTCCTACTCCAATTCACAGGTGGCGTTTGCCAAGTTTTTTTTATAGTTTTTTAGTTTGTAATCCTATTAGTTAGAATATCAGGCAAAACTGCAAAATTTTCCTAAAATAGCTCTACAAATCGCAAATGATTTTTTCACAAGTATTTTTTGGAAATCACTGGTGAAAAAAGGCAATTTTTCTTATTTTTAATGAAGAAAAAGGAAATGACATATTTAACGGGTAAAGTTGGACAGATTTCTAGGCATTTTTCTCAGATATATGGGTAGCTTCTGCCCAATTTTCCACTTCAGGGTTGTCGTTCAAGTGAATGAGAGTAGGTATGAGGCAAAAGTAGAGGTGTTCATGAATAATTGCTTACATTTCTATAACATTTGCTAAATTTTATCTTTTCAATTTACAGAAAGTCAAACTTTAGCTGTTAATGCCTGAAAATACAAGCAATATAAATATTAAAAAAAAGTATGCAGTCTCTGCTTCAATTATTACAAAACCAGATTGGCCCAAAAGATTTGATAAAAAACAAACCAAGGCTGCAAGGCAGCATACTGTAACTCATCATGAGAACTGCTTCAACTACCTACACATTGTTTATAACAACAAACAGAAGGACATAATAATAAAGGTAGAAAAAAAGCAATAAGGAACTAGAGAGAATTCCAAGTTGTAAACAAACCTGGTTGAATTTAATTCACTTTTATTAAATTTATATTGATTCCGATCCTTATAATGTTTTTGGCATGAAACAATATTGTGTTTTATGGAATTTCTTACTTATACTAGTAGGACATATTGCTTATATTAATAAAAAGATTCAATAAAATAGCACTATTCCAGAAGGTCCGCGTGGACATGTTACCACTGGGCCGCCATGACAATATGGCGGGAAACATTTACTCAAATCCATTCCTAAACTCCTCTAATATTAACGAATATACATTAAAATTTTACAAAGATAATAACAATATATGATTTATTACCAAAATTACATTAATTTTCCAGTACAAATAAACAATGCTCCAATCTCTGTGCACACAGTGAACTCAACGATTTATAGTATTCACTCTACTTCATAAACAACTCGACCGGTCAATCGAAGAGCGAAATGCGCAAATGAATAAAAAAGAAAACGGCAGGTAGCGCGTAAACTTGGAATAATTTATAACCAATTTGCATGTGTTTCGAATGTTTAATTGAAAACCGAGGTTCAATACGATTTTTATTGTGAAGTTTAAAAGCCAAATAGCCACTAATAAAATATGTATATTCGCTATATCATTGATTCCATTATTATTTTAATTAGATCATTCAGCCTTCTTTTATATTAATTTCAAAATATCTTCAAATAAAGTTTCGGTTAGACAATCCCAATTCAGACATGAATAATCTAAACGTACCATTGTACACGTAAATAGTGTTTATTCGAAAATTTTATATAAAATTACTTATAAACCATGGATATTATGAACAATCTGTTACAGCGGGTGTCAAGCACCGAATCGACACTTCAGTGAACTCGCCTGCGAACTCGCCTGCGAGCTCGCATGCAAAACCTAACTTAATTTTCAACTGTGGCACGCATAACTCCGTCAATTAAATAACGCTGGTATGCTTCCTTCTTTGTTTGCAGCTTAGCTAAAACTGTACTGTTCATCCACCGAGTTTTTTTGGCTCCACCAAGC
The DNA here is from genome assembly GCF_000764305.2 of Hyalella azteca. Lineage (NCBI taxonomy): Eukaryota > Metazoa > Arthropoda > Malacostraca > Amphipoda > Hyalellidae > Hyalella > Hyalella azteca. The sequence continues at coordinate 554 of NW_025944086.1, read as the reverse complement.
TTAATTTTAGGTACACACGCATCAACTGCAGAGTGTAGGTAGAGAGTATTCAAAGACGTGCAACACAGCCAACAAGGTTAATTCCAGGCTTGAAAGGCAAGTCCTATGAGGGAAGAATAAAGATTATGAAGCTTCCAAACCTCAGTTATCGACGTCTGCGTGGGGAACTCATTGAAGCATACAAGTATACTCATGGCTAATACTATGTCCCAGAAGGATTACTAGAATTTGAAACAAGAACCAACACCAGGGGCCACAGCTATAAACTAAAAAGACTGCGTTGAAACTGCGACAACATTTCTTCTCGCTTCGAGTCAACCGATTCGACACTACAGCGAACTCGCGTGCGAACTCGCCTGCGAGCTCGAACTTCATTTTCAACTGTGGCACTCATAACTCCGTCAATAATGGACGGATTTTCTTCAAATTTGAAATATAAGTAGATAATATCAGTACGCCGCGGAGGCTATTTTTTTCAAATTTTTTCATCAATAACTTTTTTTTTAATACGGAAAACCTAACTTAATTTTCAACTGTGGCACGCATAACTCCGT
>NW_025944085.1:0-602 GCF_000764305.2 Hyalella azteca | reverse complement strand
AGCAGAATGTCAATAACTGAATGTTATTTTCCATGATAGAAAAATAACTGAACGTTAGACGTGTTTGCATGTATCATGATCGATACTTTACACTTACTTGGGCACTATTTTTGCTGGTATCCTTATCGGTACTTTACACTTACTTGGGCACTATTTTTGCAGGTGTCATTATCGGTACTTTACACTTACTTGGGCACTATTTATGCAGGTATCATGATCAGTATTTTACACTTATTTGGTCACTATTTTTGCTGGTATAATGATCGATACTCTAAACTTACTTGGGCACCATTTTTGCAGGTATCTTGATCGGTACTTTACACTTACTTGGGCACCTTTTTGCAGATATCGTGATCGGTACTTGATACATACATGAGCACTATTTTTGCAGGTATCATGATCGGTACTTTACACTTACTTGGGCACTATTTTTGCAGGTATCATGATCGGTACTTTACACTAATTTGGGCATTATTTTCGCATGCATCAAGATCGGTACTTTACACCTACTTGGGCACTATTTGATCGACAGGAGTTTGCACGGCAGTGAAGTTCATGTGCGGAATCAGATTCGGCAATTCAGGACAAGTATCTGAACAACG
>NW_025944084.1:303169-304629 GCF_000764305.2 Hyalella azteca | reverse complement strand
CCCCATCCCAATGGTGTCCAGTCCAAGAGGACCAGGAGAACTCTCCAACTCCATCACAGGAGAGTCAGGCACACATTTTGCAACTCTCTTGGGATGTCTAAAGACTTCAATGTCATCATCAGTCATCACTACTGGCTACTGCACCAAGATTGCATTCCCGCTTCTTGCCCGCAGAGACAGCTGAACCCAAAGTAGCACTTGCACCTTCAAGGAGAGCCATGTCTTCCTCTAGAAGCTCAAATGTAGGAACTCTCACCTGGTTGTGGTTGATTCCGTCATTAGCTTCAACATCAAAATTGGCTGCCACTATGACTGGAGAAGCCAACCCTGTCGCGTCTGCCATGGCAGCACACGCTCAGGGGCGGCAAACGAGAAGAAAAAAAATAAATAAATAATAAAAATAACTAAAAAAATAAAATAATTAAGTAACGAACAAAAAGTAAATTAGGAAAACTAAACAGTACGTATGAATAGGCTATGTGATTTTTGCTACAAATAAGGCCCACAGAAAAGCAATTATCGAATGCCAAGTCTCCTCAATTGTCAAGGAAAACGATCAATTAGCATCGAGACTGATCGAGTTCCTACCCCAAGAACAGAGCAGCTAATAACAGACGTCCGCCCGACAGCAAAGCCCGTAACGGAATCCACGTTCTTCCAAGTTCCATGTGCACACTCCGCTGTTTCTTCGTCCCGGATTCAGCAGATTTATTTTAAAGGTCAAAGAAAGGAATTTATCGGTGAAAAATCATATAAATGTTCAAATTGATTGAAAAAACACAAGTATTTTGCATTTTTCTCATTTTCATGCAAAATATCTTGCGGTGTTATATAACATTATATGTACAAACAAAAAACAATCTGTCTTGACGATCTCGGACAAATTTACGGCCGGACTCCAGATAATTCAGGGTCTTTTAACTCTTCTTTCTGGGGCCATATTTTCAAAACTGGCTAAGTGAACGTAAGTACTTAGGCGACTCTAGACTCTACAGGGAAATAACCATTAGTTTCCGATAAATTTTGCGCAAGATACCTAAGCACAGCTGCGGTCGATTACGGACGTGTGCCTGTGAACATTGAACAATCGACTAGATAGATTTGTGTCCACCTAGATATTAGCCGAAATCGTATCTCACTTATTCTCACATATATTTATCAGTATTATAAATAATAAATAGGTAAGTCACGTGTGAGTGGAGGAGAAGTTGAGCCTCAGAGCTCGAGCTCCTAATTACAATGATGCGGCGCCATAAGCGGCGTAGGGGTGGGGGCGCGTCCATGTCCGACTCAGACGTTGAGGCCGGCCCTACTCCTTTGCCTGCTTCTGTGCCTTTAAAACCTTCATCGCCGGTAGCCAACAATTCCAGTGACAGTAGCATAAACTGCATTCCTGAGACTCCTAACCCTTCATCTTTATTGAGTTGCCCACCAGCGCCAGGTGCCGAGCAGCCTACATC